>NC_037689.1:26082431-26178681 GCF_003255815.1 Theropithecus gelada
AGGCGTGAGCCACCGAGCCCAGCCAGGTTTTATTGTTTCTAAGTTCCACTTTTGTATAAAAATGAATGACACCTATGCCTTTTGAGATGTAACTCCCAGGAAACACACACACACACACACACACACACACAAACACACACACACGTGCACTCCACCCTCTTTGACAGATGAAAACAGAAATTAAGAAACAATGTGAAAGACTAAGCATTCATTTAAAAAAAATAATGTGAGATTCTGAGATATCCTTAATTAGAAAATATAAAGAAATCAACTGATCCCCAACTGCCAGTCATGAGAGCAATTAATGTAATAGACTCAATAAGTACAATATCACATAAACATTCCCATCTCCTAGACAACTTGGTGTTTTGTCTTTGAGTCTTTATCAACTAACACATTATCATTGAAATTATTTGATGAATGAATTAATTTATTTCAAGTTGTTATTAGGTTCTTACTATCTTTTTTTAAGTGATTGCATAGTATCTTATATATCATTTATAAGGTATTTTCTTAGATATCTGTTAGGTTCAGAGCGTAATTGAGTGGATGGTCCAGACAGATCCCATATATCTCCTGCCCTCGCATATGCAGTGTCTCCCCTGTTATCAACATCCCCCACCAGTGTGGCACATTTGGTACAGTTGATGAACCTATATTGACACATCATTGTCACTCAATGTCCGTAGTTTACATGAGGGTTCACCCTTGGTGTTGTACAGAATATGGATTTGAACCAATGTATAATGACATGGATCCACCATTACAGTGTCATATTTGTCGGGCCATGCAATTACAGTGTGATTATACTCTTGGGACTGTACAGCACTTTTGTTCATGGGGATTTATTTTTCAGTTGAATTCCTACTACTTTCAAACATAGATTATATTTGTCTTATATTCTAACTGCTTTAGAAATCTCCTGTCTCCATATCAAAAGCTCCCCAAACTGTGCTCTTCTTCTTCATTCTTTCTTTTTAAAAAGCTAGAAAATAGCATCACTCCCTTCAGAAGTGTCTGACAATGGAGATATCTGCCCAGGAAAACTTTTTGTGGCAACTGTCAAATAAAAAATGTAGCAGTTTACTCTCATGCAGTGATAATGTATTAAACTGTGGAATTATGAACGTATAATTTGTTATAGGAGGAAATGATACTTCCACTTGTTGTGGGAAGTCAGGGACCCCGAATGGAGGGACCAACTGGAGCCGTGGCAGAGGAACACAAATTATGAAGATTTCATGGAAATTTATCAGTTCCCAAATAATACTTTTATAATTTCTTATGCCTGTCTTTAATCTCTTAATCCTGTTATCTTCGTAAGCTGAGGATGTACATCACCTCACGACCACTGTGGTGATTGTGTTAACTGTACAAATCAATTGTAAAACATGTGTGTTTGAACAATATGAAATCTGTGCACCTTGAAAAAGAACAGAATAACAGCGATTTTTAGGGAACAAGGCAAGACAAGCAGAAGGTCTGACCGTGGGCGGGGTTGGGCAAAAAGAACCATATTTTTCTTCCTGCAGAGAGCCTATAAATGGACATGCAAGTAGGAGAGATATCACTAAATTCTTTTCCTAGCAAGGAATATTAATATTAATACCCTGGGAAAGGAATCCATTCCTAGGGGGAGGCCTATAAACAGCTGCTCTGGGAATGTCTGTCTTATGCAGTTGAGATAAGGACTGAGATATGCCCTGGTCTCCTGCAGTACCCTCAGGCTTACTAGGGTGGGGAAAAAACTCTGCCCTGGTAAAGTCATGGTCAGACCGGTTCTCTGCTCTCGAACCCTGTTGTCTGTTGTTTAAGATGTTTATTAAGACAATATGTGCACCGCTGAACATAGACCCTCATCAGTAGTTCTGCTTTTGCCTTTTGCCTTGTGATCTTCGTTGGACCCTTATCAGTAGTTCTGCTTTTTCCCTTTGTCCTGTTCCCTCAGAAGCATGTGATCTTTGTTAGACCCTTATTAGTAGTTCTGCTTTTTGCCTTTTGAAGCATGTGATCTTTGTACCTACTCCCTGTTTTACACCCCCTCCCCTTTTGAAATCCTTAATAAAAAACTTGCTGGTTTGAGGCTCAGGTGGGCATCATGGTCCTACTGATATGTGATGTCACCCCCGATGGCCCAGCTGTAAAATTCCTCTCTTTGTACTCTTTCTCTTTATTTCTCAGCTAGCTGACACTTAGGGAAAATAGAAAGAACCTACACTGAAATATTGGGAGCAGGTTCCCCTGATATCCACTCTTAAGGCAAAATTTTGACCCAACTAGGCAACATAAAGGCACAATTCCTGTCTCAATTAATTGTCAATCTTAGCAGTAGCCTTCTCTGTTTTCACAACTTAACAATTGCTTAGGTTAAAATAATGTAATCCCCATCAAACAAGAGTCTCTAGAATATTAGGAATTACTAAATGCTAGGCATTACTTTTTCATATGTGAACCTTTTTCGTTGATAATTTCTAGAAAAAATCCTTGAGGTGGTAGAATTTGGAACATGTTTAGAAGATAGAAGAAGAGTTCAGATGCTGTCTGCTTTAAAATTGTCAAGATAACCAACATGAAGATCCTCAAGGGTCTGGTTTGCACCTGTAATCCCAGCACTTTGGGAGACTGACAGAGAGGATCATTTGAATCCAGGAGTTCAAGACCAGCCTGGGCAACATAGTGAGACCCCCACCTCCACACATACATATACAATCCTCAGAATGTAGACTTTTAGTGTAAATTTCCTCATGCCTCTTAAATCAGCTACATATCAAAATTGTGTGGATAGCAAGAAAAGGAGATTGGCCATGTAACATTTAAAATATGTTATATGTCCGAAATTGCAAATTAAATTTTACAGGCACATCTTACCATATACCCATTTTTATTTGTGATTAAATAGGCATTAGGATAACAAGAAAATAAATTAGTAATTCTGAGCAGAAAATGAGATTTGATTTACAACATGAACATCAATTCTTGGCACAGCCTGCAACTCTTAATGTTTCTTTAAATTGAAATTGATCTGCTTTTCTCAAAGAGTATAATTTGAAACACCTTACAACCAATTATCCTGGAATGAAATTATTTAAAATGTACACAGGACAAGCTACATTTGTTAATATGTACCCAGTTCATTTGCTAATGTAGACCATAACAATTTTTGAAGGTGTTTATAGAATTAGCAATACATATTCAACAGAAATCTATTGGATTTATGGTAAAAGCAAGTACTGTAGTGCTTACTTCAATGCATTTTTATTTTGCTTTAAATTATTAAAGAGGCTTAGAGTGTTGCAGATGAATGTTGCCAGATACAACAATAAGACTTGATTAGATACAAAGAAATAATGTTGAAAACTTACTGAAGGCAGAGCAAGGATTTACTCAACACTCTTCTAAGCATAAGTACTTCCAAACATTAACTAATATTCCTGAGTCTTAGGTTTCCATGTCTTTCAGAATAAACTGCTCATCCTCTCAAATGAAGAGTCATTTATCTGCAGTGGTTCTGCTGTCATCCTGATTTGAGTTTGAAAACATAAGCTGCTGTTGCAAGTTCATGCCTCACTATGTCCTGAAGAGAGAATGCATTTGTTCTATCTAGGAAAACAGGTGCCCAGGAGGAAATTACCATGGTGGGAAAAAATTTCAGAAGACTTGTGTCTTGTGGGCTTCTTGTTCAATAAAGTTCTGATGCCCCTAGTCCAGCAGAATCCAATTTCCAGAAAATAGAGAGGAAGAGGATTTCATTTTCTACATGTTTTTTTCTTTTGCAACTTCTATGTTAGATTCAGAGGGTATATGTGCAGGTTTGTTACCTGGGTATATCATGTGATGCTGAAGTGTGGGGTACAATTGATCCCATCACACAGGTACTAAGCATAGTACCCAACAGTTAGTTTTACAACCTTTGCCCCACTCCCTCTCCCCTCTAGTAGCCCCCAGTGTCTATTGTTCCCATATTTATGTCCATGAGTACACAATGTCTAGCTCCCACTTATAAGTGAGAACATACAGTAAAGGGTTTTCTGTTTCTGTCTTAATTCACTTAGGACAATGGTTTCCAGCTCACGGTGGCTCACACCTGTAATCCCAGCACTTTGGGAGGCTGAGGACAAGATTTTGGGCCCATTGTCCACTTTGGAAATCATTTTGAAAATAAAGGACTAGCCATGGTTTCTTCTACCTTTCATCTTCCTTAACCAGTTCTTGATACCTAATTTTTCTCTATCTCTATATATATAGCAGTGTGTGCATGTGTATGCCTGTGTGTGTATGTGGTTTTTTTTTTTTTTTCACCTATTCCTCCAAACCCCTCTCAAAAAATTGATGAGTTATTTTCATTTGAGGAATAAATTCATTGCACAAATTTGAGAGACTCAGCTCTATGAATAGGAATCAGAAGTTACCCAGGAAATATATATATATATCCCAAGAGATTTCTGGAACCAAGTTTGCTACTTTCTCAACAACACTAATATTTCTAGCAAAATATGATTTTGATTTAAAGCGGTCCTTCAGTCATAAAATTGAAATCTATGAACTATTTTGGACACAGCTTTGATAGACTTGATTTCCTGAGCAATTTTGCCATCTGTCATGAAGCTGTAAGCACTGACCTGAACTATTCATCTTCATTCACTTACAGAGTAGTTCTTTTACACAGAAGGCCCTGAGATTGTAGGAGAGTTTTTGATTTACGCAGAATTGTGGGACACATCCTCTCAGATTCCCTCACTACAGCCCTGATAAGTAGCCATAAAAGAAATATGCTCCATTAGGTCTGAAGCTCAGAAAAGTCTGATGCCACATCTAAGGCTGTCTATGCCACTTTGTACCACCTCTGAGGTGTCTGCCCAGCAAGCATTCACACAGTTCCCCAAAATGGTTTAGTTTCAAAAAAGATGATTGCACAGTTCTGCATAAATTGAAAAGTGTCATACAATCTCAGGGTCCTCCATGGAAAAGAACTACTCTGTTAAGTGAATAAAGATGAACAGCATAAGTCTGTGCTTGTGGCTTCTTGACAGATGGCAAAATGTATCAGAAAACCAAGTCCAGCACGAGTAAGTTAAACAACACTGACATTTGTGAAGTAAACTATCTTTATCTAAAATCCTATAAGGAGGCAAAGAAACATGAACAAGGGGAGTCACAGAAAGAATCTGTATGGCACCAAAGCAGGACGAAGAAAAATGAATGTGTGGGATGATACAGCCACAGAGAGTTGGGCTCAATCTGCCAAGGGGTTCTGTTAGAAATATGTGGGAGAGGCAATTGCATTGTAGTCCTTCTAGGCAGTAACTCTTGGTGTAAATCCATGATAGCATCTTACTGGAATGGGTTATTTTCCCCCTCATAAAATCTGGCAGGGTGTGTGTTTATGTCTGTGATCTGCCATCCTGTCTGGGTAAAGACCTACCCCTTTACACCAATTCAACTGCGGCAATCAGGCTCTAATAAATGCATATAGATGCGTTAGGAAAAAAAAAAAGCCCTCAGCATGTTCCATTAATTTAGATGCTCTGTGAAGTACATAATGCTCAAAAGATTTCATCTTCTTGGGAGCACCCAGAGACTTCAGGAAACAAAAGAAACTGCAAATTGGTCATAGCTTAGTTCCCTTGAGTTAAAAGATTTCTTTAAGTTATTTTGTTGAAATGGCCACCATGATTGAGCAATCCATAAAAAAAAAAAAATTGTTTGAAGGACCTCAAAGAATTTTCCACCTGGAAGATACTACTGGGATTAGCAGAAAACATGATAACTACATTGAAGTATGTGGAAATGGCTATATCTAGGTAGAAACGCATTTGTTCTAATTAATTTACAGAAGGAGAGCAAAGATGAAGAGTGAGTTGATGAAGATAACCTGATAATAAACTAAGTATATGGTGTGTTCTATATCTCTCTGCACTGAACATATAGAAATGATTAAAATTGTATTAAGTTGGTGCAGCCAACCTAATATTAATGTACACATACTTTCGTATATAGCAATGACTGTATTTAGTATGAGGACTTCTCTGGAAGACCAGACATACAGGTAATAGACAGGAAACAGGTAGAAAGAAGCCAGACCTTGGAGGAAGCACCAAAGTTCTGTTAAGTGTGAAGAATCAACGCACTGCAAACAGGGAAAGGGAAAAAGGAGAAGGCAGATTACGAGGTATGAGAATCTGGGCTATTACAACAGCAGAATCTGGACTTATGGGTCCTGTAGCAACTCATGTGAATTAGATTAGCAATGTTGGGGATGGTTGACTCCAGGTGAGAACAGAGAACATGCAAACTTATCTTCGAAATTGGGCACCTATGGACACAAAGAAGAGAAAAACAAACACTGGGACCACTCAAGGATAGAGGGAGGAAGGAGAATGAGGAAAAAAAGCTATCTATTGGGTACTGTGCTTATTATCTGGGTGGTGAAATAATCTGTACACCAAACCCCTGCAACATGCAATTTACCCATGTAACAAACATACACATGTATCCCTGAACCTAAACCAAGAGTTTGAAGAAATGAAGAGTCTGAAGGCTAACATCTATCACCCATCTAAATAGCATAAAATCTGCCAAGAGCTAAATGTGCATCCCACACTAGAAAGTCTAAACAAGGGCTCTATCAGACAGATAAGAGAATATCGACTTAATGATGAACACATACTTAACATCAACAACTAAGCATTATTGATGCGTTCAAGAGCTATAAACCAAACTGATGCATGTGTCTTCAAAATCAATGACCATTTGAAATTAATGCCCACCATACAATAGAAATTATACATTTGATAATCCAAAGAATTCTAAGTGAAGAGTTGATCAAGGAAACAGAAAAAGATATTTAATTAAGTGTACTTAACATATTCAAAGATACAAATAAGAGCACCGGGTCTTTGCAACAACAGTCCTTTTCATAAAAGGACGAGAGACAGTTTGTAAAAAAATAACAGATTGGGCAGGGTATGGTGACTCAGGCCTGTAATCCCAGCATTTTGGGAGACCGAGGTGGTAGGATTGTCTGAACTAAGGAGTTCAAGAGCAGCCTGGATAACATAGCAAAACCTTATCCCTACCAAAAATAAAATAAAATTTTAAAAAACCCCTGGATATGGTGGTGCATGCCTGTGGTCCCAGCTGCTTGGGAGGCAGAAATAGGAGAATTGCTTGAACCTGGGAGATGGAGGTTGCAGTGAGCCCAGATCGCGCATGCCATCCTACTCCAGCCTGGTGACGGAACGAGACTCCGTCTCAAAAAAAAAAAAAAAAAAAAAAAAAGGCAAAAACCATAATTACTTTTCCACCAACCTAATAACTTTCTGGCCCCTGATTTTGGTTTTTGGTTTTGGTTTTTTCTTTTCTTAATATCATCAGTGTCACTTGGGAGATGATGAAAAGCTTAGGTCCACCAAGACCTATAGTAATAGGAGCCGTCTTGAAGACACCTAAGTGCAACATATTAAAATGCATTGCCATCCATTCTGCTATGCAATATTGCCCTGTACGATTCAGGTAAAGTAAGCTGGGTTATTCACTGTAGCTCTAATGTTTGCTGCATGAGTAAACAGACATGCACACACACACATTCATACACATGCATATGTACACACAAAATAATGTTTGAGAAGTACTGCTCTGGCTGGACATGGTGGCTCACACCTGTAATTCCAGCACTTTGGGAAGCCAAGGCGGGCAGATCACTTGAGGCCAGGACTTTGAGACCAGCCTGACCAACATGGTGAAACCCCATACCTATTAAAAATACAAAAAATTATCCTGGCATGGTGGCAGGTGCCTGTAATCACAGCTACTCGGGAGGCTGAGGCAGGAGAATTGCTTGAACCCGGGAAGCGGAGGTTGCAGTGAGCCGAGATTGTGTGACTACACTTCAGCCTGGATAACAGAGCAAAACTCTGTTGAAAGAAAGAAAAGAAAGAGAAAAAGAAGGAAGGAAGGAAGGAAGGAAGGAAGGAAGGAAGGAAGGAAGGAAGGAAGGAAGGAAGGAAGGAAGCAAGGAAGGAAGGAAGGAAGGAAGGAAGGAGAAAGAAAGAAAGAAAAGAAAGAAAGGAAAGAGAAAGAAAGAGAAAGAAAGAAAGAAAAAGAAAGAAGGAAAGAAAGAAAGAGAAAGAAAGAAAAAGAAAGAAGGAAAGAAAGAAAGAGAAAGAAAGAAAGGAAAGAGAAAGAAAGAAAGAAAAAAAGAAGAAAGAAAGAAAGAGGAAGGAAGGAAAGAAAGAAAGGAAAGGAAAGAAGAAAGAAAAGAAAAGAAAGAAGGAAGGGAGGAAAGGAAAGAAGAAAGGAAAGAAAGGAAAGGAAAGAAAGGAAGGAAGGAAGGAAGGAAGAAAGGAAGGAAGGATACTGCTCTAACACAAAGGTAGTAATTTCTTAACATAGGAAATATCTTCATTGCTGACACCGTCTTAATTATTGTTATAAAAGCCTCAAAGTAGGCAAAGAAAAATCAACTCTATAAGGAAAAAATACAGAAAATATTTAAAGTGGAAGAATCTTCTTGTTTTCTTCAATGTGTTTTCAATAGTTTGACCACAAGGTAGGGTCTGACTTTCAGATCTTCCATGCATCTATTGTCTTCATCAATACAGGAAAAGATTGTGATTGGTATTATTTCTTCTGCTGTGTCCCTACAGATTTTTTATCAGGAGGAAAATGGATACAGTTGCAAAGAGATGTTGGCAGCGGCCAACCAGAAAAGCCCTAAAAGTAGGCCAGTGGGTGGAAGTGGACCCCAGAGTATTCAAGAGAATCTCAGTGGCTCAATGAGGCAAGGAGCCAGTCTTGCTGTTCTACATGAATGAATAACAAAGGAATTGAATAAGGGAGAACACAGAAAAATTCATTTCTAGGAAAGCCTGCACTAGGGAGCTCCAAATGGCATTACAGTGCAAAGCTTTATCAGAAAAATAGCATGCCCACTGTTCATTTGTGGATGGTTATGGCAAAGACATATGTGATGGAGATAGAGAAGGAGATAGAACTAGAGATAGAGATAGTTATAGACAGATATATGTATTAGTCCATTCTTGCATTGCTATAAAAAAATTCCTGTGGCTAGGTGATTTTTAAGAAAAAAGCTACATTGGCTTATGGTTCTGAAGGCTATATAGGAAGCATGGTACTGGCATGTGCTCGGCTTCTGGGCAGGCCTCAGAGAACTCTTACTCATGGTAGAAGGCAAAGCAGGAGCTGGCACGTCTCATGGCAAAAGTAGGAGCAAGAGACAGAGTGGGTTAGGGAGGAAGTGTCACACACTTAAACAAGCAGATCTCATAAGAACTCACACACTATTTCAAGGACAGCACCAAACTATGAGAAATCAGTCCTCATGACCTAAACACCTCCCACCAGGCCCCACCTCCAACATTGAGGACTGCAATTCAGCATGAGATTTGGCGGGAACATACATCCAATTGATATCATATAGTTATATAGACTCAGATGTATTCATATAAATAGATTTAGATACAGAATCATGGGCTGCATAATTACATTTAGGTTAACAATGAGCCACAGATATGAGGGTGGTTCTGTAAGATTATGGGACCATATTTTTACCATACCTTTTCTCTGTTTTACCGTACCTTTCTCTGCAACTACCCTGCAATATGTTTTGGTACAGAAATAGTTACCATAGTGTTACAACTGCCTATAGTATTTAGTATAGGAACATGCTGCTGTACAGTCTTGTAGCCTATGAGCAATAAGCTACACCATACAGCCCAGGTATGTAGTAGGCTGTCCCATCTTGGTTTGTGGAAGTGCACACTAGGATATTCCCATGATGACAAAGTCAGCCTAACAACTCATTTTTTAGAATACACTCCTATTGTTAAGTGACAGATGACTGCTGTTATTTAGATATAGATAGATATAAATATAACTACATAGATATAGGTATAGACATAGATAACAGAGATGTAGATATATATTGTTGCAAATGTATAAATATATGAATACATGTACAGATATAGGCATGGATATGGTTATGAATATACATGTAGATATGTTTATAGATGTAGTTGTAGTTATAGATAGTTATAGATATGTAGTTAGATAGAGATAGAGATACAAATGTATAGATACATAGGTAGTTGGATAGATATAGGAATCTAGATGTAGATCTATAGACAGATAGGTATAGGTATCTATATATATATAGATACAGATATAATTAAAATATATTTATAGATAGAAATGTAGTTATAGATATAGATGTAGTTATATATTTATAAATATAGATGTAATTATAGATTAGATGTAGTTATAGAAACAGATATATTTATAGGTATAGATGTAGTTATAGTTATATTTATAGTTATAGATGTAGTTACAGATACAGATGTAGTTATAGATATATTTCTAGATATAGATATAGTCATAGATATAGATACAGAAGTAGTATAGATAAGATGTAGTTGTAGATATAGATGTACTTACAGATATAGATGTAGTTATAGATATGGTTATAGATATATATGAAGAATAGATATAGTTTAGATGTAGTTATAGATATAGATGTAGTTATAGATACATTTATAGTTATAGATGTAGTTATAGGTATGGATATAGTTATAGTCATATATGTGATTATATAGAGCTATAGATGTGTAGATACAGATGTGGTTCTAGATGTATAGATATAGATGTCATTGTAGACATATAGATATAGTTATAGATATGGTTATATATATAGATGTAGTATAAATATAGATGTAGCTATAGTTATAGATGTATAGATATAGTTACTACTTTTACCATGACTTTTAATGGCAAAAACCACTTTTTGCATCAACCTTATATATACCATATGATCTTATTTAAATAAATGTGTCCTTTTTCTTATATTTCAAAATTTTGTTTCTGTGCTTTTGAACATTTTTTTTTCTCTAATCATACTTGGGAATCAATTCTATTTGGAAAGTTACTTCTTAGGAATGAAAACAAAAAGAAACTTTTAATAAATATTGAGAATAAAAGGTTGACCATTCTGTTATGCACTGTAGTCTTGTAAATTCAGGAGGAGCAGTTGCAAATATTTACTGTGGCTCCAATGTTTTTGTGTGGGCACATGCACACACACACACACACACACACACACAATATCATGATCTCACTCATTCCACATCTCCTTGTCTCCAGAAAGACAGCCAATGTATCACTGCAATATAATGAACAAGTAGGTGCCTACCTGCTTTATTCTGCCAGCTGATAAATGAAAATTTTAACATAAGAAACAAAATCAGTCCTCTCTCATTGACTCAGTTCTAAAACTGATGATCCTGACTCAATCAATAGAGAAATGAATAAAGTACAAAAATTCGTGAAGCTGATGATATTTTCCCAACAATCTTCCCTTATAATTATACACCAAAAATATTTAAGAAAAGATAATTAATGTTTTAAAAGTGAGTGCTTCTGTGTGCAAATAGCCTCAATACTATTGTATTTTAATTCAGCAATATAGTGAAGAGGCAAAAGAAGGAAGAAAAATATTATGGAATACAATTACAAGGGCTGCAATTTCCATTATAATGGTGAATTGGACTCTAAATATGTTCAACTTTCTAAGTCCTCCCAAACCCCTATCCTACACACCCATCATAGTGCCTAATGAATCCCTCTCCTCATCTACAATTCTCTAAAGACATGTGATTATTTGGTGCTCATTTTCTTAAATACCATTTCCTCTCCTGCCTTCTATCAGCAAAACTACTGAAAATACTTTTAATGTTTTCAACAGTGACACTGTTGTTGCTAAGTACTTTGAAAATTTTACAGTATTTTTTTATGAGATTTCACAGCCATGTGACTGTATCCCTGAATTCTCTGGGTGACAGTGTCTCCTTGTCACCTGGAAACCTGTTATGGAGGAAGAGTGAGTGAGAGACAAACCTTGGTTGACTTACACTGTGGAGATGGGGGATTGTTAGTTACTGAAGCATCACCTTGTGTATCTGACAGATATATCACTGTTCTGAGGTTGTACAATGGCACTTTGCAACTTGATATGGTTTGACCGTGTCCCCACAAAAATCTCGTCTTGAATTGTAGGTCCCATAACTCCCAGGTGTTGTGGGAGGGACTCGATGGGAGGTAATTGAATCAGGGGAACAGGTCTGTCCTGTGCTGTTCTCATGATAGTGAATAAGTCTCATGAGAGCTGATGGTTTTATAAAGGGGTGTTGCCCTGCACACACTCTCTGGCCTGCCTCCATGTAAGATGTGACTATTTTGCTCCTCATTTGCCTTCCACCATGATCATGAGGCCTCCCCAGTCATTTGGAACTGTAAGTCCATTAAACCGCTTTCCTTTATAAATTACCCAGTCTTGGGTACGTCTTTACTAGCAGCATGAGAACAGACTAATACACAACTCATCCAAGAAATCCCTCAAACACCATACTTATGTGACTATTCATAACATGTATTACTGTGTCTTCTGTTTTAAGTTTGCTTCTTCTGGTTTTGGGTTCTCTCAAAGTCTCAGAACTCACTGCCTTTATATTCTGCCCAACATCACTGCTTGAAAATCTGCCAGTTGTATACTGTATTTAAGTAATTCATGGTAAAGTATTGATGATGTTAATATAAGGGACTGCTCATTCAAGAATTTTTTGCTCATTCAATAATTTATTGACATGACATAATATCTTACTATGGCCTAAATGTTTGTGTTCCCTCAAAATTCATATGCTGAAAACCTAATCATCTATGTGATTGGTTTAGGAGGTGAGGCCTTTGGGAGGTGATGAGGCCATGAGGGTGGGGCTTCATGAATGGGATTAGAGCCCTTCTAAAAGGCACCCAGAAAGCTCCCTTGCTCTTTTCGCCATATGAGGATCCAGAGAGAAGTCAGCAGTCTGCAACCCAGAAAGTGGCACTTACCAGAACCAGAACCTGACCATGCTGACACCCTGGTCTTGAACTTTTCAGGCAACAGAACTGTCAGAAATAAATGTCTGTTTTTCATGAACTACCCAGTTTATGATATTTTGTAATAGCAGCCTGTATTAGTCAGGGTTCTCCAGAGGGACAGAACTAATAGGATAGATATATATATTAAAGAGATTTTATTAAGGAGTATTGACTCACACGATCACAAGGTGAAGTCCCATGATAGGCCTTCTGCAAGTTGAGGAGCAAGGAAGCCAGTAGTGGCTCAGTCCAAGCACCAAAAGCAGGGAAGCCGACAGCGCAGTCTTTTAGTCTGTGACTGAAGGCCTGAGAGCCCCTGGGAAACCACTGGTGTAAGTCCAAGAGTCCAAAAGCCAAAGAACATGGAGTCCGATGTTCGAGGGCAGGAAGCACCCAGCACAGGAGAAATATGAAGGCTGGAAGACTCAGCAAGTCAGGTTCTTCCACCTTCTTCTGACTGCTTTTTCGAGCCAAGCTGGCAGCCAATTGGTTGGTGCCTACCCAGATTGTGGGCAGGTCTTTCTGAGAGTAAGTCCTCCTTTTCCAGTGCACTGACTCAAATGTTAATTTCTTCTGGCAACACTCAGAGATACCCAGAATCAGTACTTTGCATCCTTCAATCCAATCAAGTTGACAATTAATTACCATCACACAGCCCAAATGGACTAAGACAATATTAAATACCAATAGTTAAATTTAGGTCTATGAGGACAAAGATTTTGAGTGTAGATAGCTATGTGACATATTGATTTCAGGTCCTTTGGATATATACCTAGATGTGGGGTTGCTGGATCGTATAGTAATTCTATTTTTAGGTTTTTGAGAAACCTCCATGTGGCTTTCCATAATGCCTGTGAAGTTTACATGCTCACCAACAGTATATTATGTATATTTCAAAATTGCAAGAGAGTACATTTCCTGTGTTGTCACCACACACAAAAAAAGTATTTGATATAATGCCTATGTTATTCAGTTTGATTTTAAGCATTCTACATTTTATACATATATCATAACATCACTCTTTACCCCATAAATATATACAATTATAATTAGATAATTTATAATAAAATAAAAGTTTTTTAAAAGATTTCTTTAAAATAAAGGAAAGATTTCTTTAAAAAGAAAGATTTTGAGGAATTTTCTCCTCTAGGTATATCAGAATATGCAAGAAGCATTAGTGTTATTTAAGATTATCAATTCAAGTTTTTGTCCATGTTCAGTTAAATTTGCGTGTTCACTTAAATGCTATTTGTGGAAAGAAATAGATCAATATAGAAAAATTAAACTGTTTATTTTGTTAAATATATCTCGTAGTGTGTAAGATTTATGTCGTATCTATACAATTTGATTCAGATTACCTGAACAGAACATGGGTTGTGATGAAAATTTATAAAATGGGGTTATTACCCTTGATTTCTTATAGAAATGAGGTTTCCTACCAACAGGCTTAAAATTTGAACAGGAGAACCCCATGCACTATGTGACAAAAGCACCTAGATAGTTATGGTAAGGCCAACAGAGCTTGAGCATAAAATAAAACTTTACTCCATAATAACATAAATTTTTAATAGCACTTTTTCATATTTTAGGTGAAAATATGATGCATTTTTAAAGAGAAGATGCTATAAGGAAATATCAGTGATAGACTTTGACACAATAAAATGCTAGCAATATCCAGAACTGGGTATAAAATGAACACAATGCATTTTACTGCAGACATGGGCTATGTAAGACATGGTATTCTACTTCCCACTTTATTGTGTTGGGCAAAGCACAGTGTTTCAATTTAGTTGACTCTGACCTTCACTCATTATGTAGATATGTTTCTTAATCTCTTCGAACCCACTTTCTCATATGTAAAAGAGAAATAAGCTAAATTGGATAGATATACATGATATAGCTCAGTTAAAAGGCTCATACGTGGTCAAAGAGGGAGAAGAGCAAGATGGAAAAGATAAGTCCTGCATGGAAAATAGGTCCTTGTGAATAATCCAACCTTCCAGGTCGTGACGAGACTCAATTTTTATTTGAAGTCTATCATATGAAGACAGGTTGTAGAAAACACTTAGAAAGCTAATTGGACATACCAAAGAGGTGACTGAGTCTCCTTTTGTAGGGGAGAAGGAGGTTAAATAGAAGTTGGAGGCAAGATTACCCCGGTTCTTGACTGCAAACCTGATTTTTTTCATTATAGGGGTAGAGCAGAATCATTCTATGTATCATGGATGACACTTAGGTCAGAGTGAAAAATAGATAGATAGATAGATAGATAGATAGATAGATAGATAGATAGATAGATTATAGGTTAGGTAGACAGCTAGATGGATGGATAGACAGATAGATAGATAGATAGATAGATAGATAGATAGATAGATAGATAGATAGATAGATAGATAGATAATGGACAAATGATGAATGAATAGATAGATAAATAAATATATGGATGTATGGTAGATAATGGATGAATAGAGAGATAGACACATAGTTATATAAACACATACATACATACATACATAATGAATGCATGACAGATAGATAAATAGATGGCTCATGGGTACATTATAGAATAGATAGATACATAGAGAGATAAAGAGATAGATAGATGATAGACATAGATGAATAGTAAATGGGTGAATGATGGATAGATAGATACACAGATAAATGGATGGATGGTAGATAGATAAATAGATGTTGGATAAATAGATGATGGATAGATGATAGCTAGCTAGATAGTATAAAGAGATAATGGATGAATAGAGAAATAGACACATAGGTACATAAACACATACATAATGAATGGATGGATGATGGATAGATAGATAGTGGATCATGGATGTATGATAGATAGACAGATAATTTAGATAGATAGATAGATGATAGGCTGATAGATACATATATAGATAGATGGATAGGTAAATAGAGAGCTTATAAAGTGGGTAGATGGATAAACAAATAGATAATTAAAATGCACAAAGTTAAACATGAAAGTTTCATGTAAAATATACACTTTTCAGCTTTATAGTACAGTTTCCAGCTTTACTGAGGCACAATTTACATACAACACCTTTTAAAGTGTAAATTTTATGAGTTCTGTTAATTTTATTATTCTGTGTAACCCCTGCCAAACAAGGCACACCAGCTGAAGCATCCTACGACGTTGCTTTATTCTCCTTGCCATCAATCCTTTTTCATAACTCCCTGCCCCAGACAAGCCCAGATCCATTTCCCATTCCTCTAGTTTTGCCTTTTCTAGAATTTCGTATATATGGCATCTTGCATGTACGCGTACTTTTGGGTCTGATTTCTTTCACGTAGCATAGTGTTTTTTTTAAGATTTATCTATGTTGTCGTATTTATTACTTTTTTTTGCTTTTGATATGCTGAAGAGTTTTCGTTGTGTGAAATGGATAAATGTTTATTCATTCATTAGTTGATGAATCTATGGTTTGTTTTTAGTGTTTTGTGTGTTTTTTTAATATTGTGAATAAAGCTGCTTTGAATTCATGTACAAGTTGTTGTAGGCATACGTTTTTATGTTTCTTTGATAGACACTTAGAAGTGGGATTTTAGGATTGTGTGATTAGTGCATGATGCAATCTCACTGCCTTTCAAATAGATTAAACATATTTATAAACAGTTGATTTCTTGCAGATTGTCTTTCTTATATTGCCTCCAAAATGTTAGCAAACAGTGATGTTACTATTAAGGATTTGATAGCCTAGGAAGATGTTTTGTTGTTGTTGTTGTTGTTGTTGTTTTTGAGACGGAGTCTCACTCTGTCACCCAGCCTGGAGTGTGGTGGCACGATCTCGGCTCACTGCAACCTCCACCTCCCGGGTTCAAGCGACTTTATATTAACTCCATGTGGTCAAGTATTTATCTAAGAATAAGAGTACACCAGCATTTAATTTCTCCAAGCACTGTAGAAGTTTTTAAATTGTTTAAGTTGGCATCAACAGGCTAGTATTGCAAACATACATCTCCAGTCAATGGTATGTCCTAAATGTCCACCTATTACCTGTGAAATTTCAACATATATTGAATGTGTATTTTCAAGAAAGCCAGTTCCTTAAAAATATCCTATATCATTCTAGATCACAGAGTGTATGCAAAAAGGATGCAAACTCAATATGAGCGCCTTTGAAGTTTTTTCCTCTGTTCTATCCCTTTAGGATATATTGTGAATAATTTTGGAGAATGGGTGACTAATTTTTCATGTACTGGTTTCTTTTTCTCCAATTTTTCCTGTGTGACACTGATTCTTTTCATTCAACATGATAATGAATAATACTTTGAATCCCCATTATAAACTAATGAGCAGATACATAGTTTGTTGATTAGCTGTTTTTCTTGTTTTTTTTTTTTTTGAGAGAAGGTCTTGCTCTATTGTCCAGGCTGGCATGCAGTGTTGCAATCATAGCTCACTCCAGCTTCCACCTCCCAGGCTCAAGCAATCCTCCCACCTCAGCCTCCCAAAGAGCTGAGACTGCAGGTCTATGCCACCAAAACAGCTAATTTTTGTATTTTTTGTAGAGATGAGATTTTGTCATGTTGCCCAGGCTTCTTTCAAACTCCTGGACTCAAGCAATCCTCACATCTTGGCCTCCCAAAGTGAAAATCTATGTTTTAAAGATATCAATCCCTTCTGCAAGCCAATGGAATGAAGAACATTTAAAAATATAAATATGGCTTTGAAATTGACAGAGTTTGTCATTCTTCAAAGTGACTCACTTATTAGGTACATTACCGGCTTCCTAGCATTACATCTTCCCAAAATGCTAATTTTATTGTGGGTGTGGTTATTGGTTTACAACTGTCTAATTAGAAACAATGAAAAAATATTGAGTTCAACTTCTCTATGTTGTAAATATTTGTTGATTGTGAACAGATTATCATGTCATTTCTTGAGTTTAGAAGTGGCCAAAAGTATCCATGTGAAAAATTACACTTTTAAGTAAAACAATTATGCTATACTTGCACATTGATCTTTTCCCTCAACTGCAATTCAATAGGATGTTTTATAACACCACCAAAAGTCACTATAATGTTGCCTTTCCTTTTGTAAGGCAAATTAAAATCTGTTTATCATCTCTGATTGAACAAATTAAATCTAATTGACTCTTCTTTAGTCTGGGAAAGATTATGTTGTACTTTCTATGGGAGAATGATTTTCTTGGAAAAAGAAGGTCAATATAAACAATTAAAAGAATTAGTGGTTGTACTGTTTGAATATGTAATTTCAAGTACTGTTTATAGAATTCTCAATTTAAGGGGTCCCCAGTGGCTAATTGTTGAAGAATATTCATGAGAACATCAAGCTTCAAGGACAGGACTTATTTCTTCATTAAATGGGGGCAGGAGAGAAATAAAGGTTTAGAAAATAATTACCCCTTAAAGTATCCTTAAATGCATAACTCTCCTTTTCATTTTAAAAAATCTCCTGAGCATATGAATACATGAGCACTTTCAATTTTAAATGAGTTTTTGTTTATCTTTTCAGTGTTTACTAAGATGTTACAAGATTTGGCATTTAAACCAGAAGTTGGCCTATCATCAGAAAATCACATGCCACTAAAGAAAATATAAACTTATTGAATAAATCCACTGACATATATTGTGTAGATTCTAAAAGCTGATCTATTTTTATTTCATTATATTTTCTTTTAAAATCTAGTACTCACGACTTCAGGAGAAAATTTCCAGTTTTTTTTTTTTTTTTCTAACCTTGTTTTCTTCTACTGAGATTGATAAGTAACTTATTTACCATGACTACTCTATCATGGCATGGTACATATTGCAAAAGTATTTCACATTTTGAGAATAATATTGATATATGGATACTTTCAGGCCACATGGCTATTAGGAAAACTCAATGGTCTGCTCGAATACTTCAGTAGAAAAAATGTTGCTTTGTTTTAGAATATACTTACGTTTTAATGTTGAGTTTGACTGTATCTTAAGTTCTGAGAATTTACTCAAAATTATTGAAATCAATATAAAAGGACCCAGGACATTACTGCATTTTTCAAACACGTAGAACTGTATGAAGTTGTAGTAAATAGCAGCTGCATTTATTTATATACTGTAAATTTTGAGTGGCTTTGTACAACAAAGGTATGTATTTCACATCATGGTGGCTTCCATCATTTGCCTTGGACAGAACCCAGGTCTCTGGCCCCATCTCTTTCTTCTCTCTCTCTCTCTCTCTCTCATATGTATGTGTATTTATATGTATATATGTGCATGTAAGATATACATATGTTATATATCACATGTATGTAGACTATCTCTTTCTATATATCTAGAGTGTGTGTGTGTGTGTATATATATATATTTCACTCATTTCTATCTATGGCTTTTCTAGGCATTTGGATATATACTTACTTCCAATTGTAAATTATTCTACAGTTCTATGTAAGTCCAAAACCTAAAACATATAATATTTATTATAATCTTATGAAACCTATATATGTATACACACACACACACACATATTGTTTCTGTTTTGTTTTTGTTTGTTATTTTTTGAGACAGAGTCTCACTCTGTCACCCAGGCTGGAGTGCAGTGGCATGATCTCAGCTCACTGCAACCTCTGCCTCCCAGGCTCAAATGAATCTCATGCCTCAGCCTCCTAAGTAGCTGGAATTACAGCCCTGTGCCACCACGTCCAGTTAATATTTTTTGTATTTTTAGTAGAGATGGAGTTTTTCAATGTTGCCTAGGCTGGTTTCAAACTCCTGGCCTCAAGTATATTTTGTTTTTAAATCTTCCATCAGTTATATCAACCCATACATATCTTATATAACTTGTTTTTAAAACTTAACATTAGGTTTTTCAGGTATATTCATGTTGAGATGTGAATGTGTGTTTGTGTGTGTGTGTGCTTATACACACACAGAGTTTCTCCAAATTACAGTGTTTTCACTTTATGATGGTGTAAAAATGATTCTATTCAGGGGAAACTGTACTTAAAACTTTCAGTGCTGATCTTTTCTGGGGCTAGCAATACTCGGTAGGACATTCTCTCCGGATGCTGGACAACAGCAGGGAGCCACAGCTCCCAGTGAGCCCTGAGATCATGAGGGTAAGCGACCTTACTCCACAGTGAACTGTGTTGCGAGATGGTTTTGCTCAACTGTAGGCTAATGTGATTGTTCTGAGCACATTTTAAGGTAGGCTGGCCTAAGCCATGATGTTCAGTAGGTTAGATGTATTCAATGCATTTTCAACACAGTATTTTCAACTTACGATGGGTTTATCAGAACATAGCCCCATCATAAATCAAAGAGCATATGTATTTACAGAAAGGCATACATTGCTTAATAAGGGGGATACACTCTGAGAAATGCATCACTAGGCAGTTTCACCATTGTACTGACATCATAGAGAGTACTTACAGAAACCTAAGTGACATGCATATTTTCATTTATTTATGTTTTTATGTGAAAAACTAAATTTCTCAGCACCATTACTTAATTTGACCATTTCCCCTACTTGATATGCAATGCCAGTATCAAGTGTGATATATTAGTTTTCTCTCTATGCTTCATTGTAACCTTTTGGACTATATATATGATATATATCCACATATATTCATATATATCCACATGCATATATATCCACATGTGTACATATATATATCAACCATTGCTTGATAAGTCTCTATATTATTAAACAATAAGTACTTTATTTATTCCTCCATTTTTTTTTTTTTTTCTGAGACAGGGCCTTGCTCTGTTGCCCAGGCTGGAGTGCAGTGGCATTGTCATAGCTTGCTGCAGCCTCAACCTCTTGGGATAGGGTGATCCTCCAGCCTCAGCCTCCCAAGTAGCTGAGACTATAAGTACATATCACCACATCTGGCTAACTGTTTTTTGTTTTTTTGTTTTGTTTTGTTTTGTTTTGTTTTTAGAGACAGAGTCTCTCTCTGTCCAGGCTGGAGTTCAGTGGTGCAATCTTGGCTCACTGCAAACTCTGCCTCCCAGGTTCCAGTGATTCTCATGCCTCAGCCTCCCAAGTAGCTGGAACTACAGGAACCCACCAATACGTCTGGCTAATTTTTTTTTTTTTTGTATTTTAGTAGAAATGAGGTTTCACCATATTGCCCAGGATGGTCTCAAACTCCTGAGCTCAGGCAATCCGCCTGCCTCAGCCTCCTAAAGTGCTAGGATCACAGGTGTGACCCACCGCACCCAGCCCTGACTAATTTTCTTAGAGACAGGATCTCTTGGTCGCACAGACTATTGGTTCCTCTATTGATGAATAATAAGATCACTTCCTGTTTACCTCTCAGAATATTCAAACTGTTAAATATAATCTCCAAATGTTTCTCAATGCAGAGATTGTGCTTGAGTTTGACAGCTTTCATTTGACTGGAGCATGTAACATGTCAACGAGAAACAGAACCTAACTTGCTTTTCTTTATGACAATTCTGGAATTCAAACCTGTGGTCCATATACGATCAATGTGTGATACCTGATAATTAAGTACACAAACTCGTGTATGTTATTTCCTGAACCATAAAGGCCAACAAATGTCTGCGGAAGCCCTGTTCCTTGGGAAAACACTGTTGCCTCCACCCTCTGGGATCCTTGCAGAGGAATAAGGACATCCTTCTGCAATTGTGCATCAGCTTTGGGGTAACTTAGGAAGAGACATATCATGTTTCTTTCTCATCTCTCATTCTATGAGGCTGAATGAGCATGTCTTCTTTGTTTATTTGAGCTGCTACATATCCATTTTCCTCTCTGTACTTGAAAGCACCCAATTTTCATTCTCTAGCACAAACGCCCTTGCTATAATTGTCTGTCTCCACCCAACTCTTTGTACTAAGTGTTTGAATGATTCAACTCTTTGCTTATTATCATCACAACTAGCATGGCCCTCATCTTTATTTTTGGCAGTACCCCTGAGTTCCTATGCTTCTTCTCCTTAGGAAACTTGC
This sequence comes from Theropithecus gelada, assembly GCF_003255815.1. NCBI lineage: Eukaryota > Metazoa > Chordata > Mammalia > Primates > Cercopithecidae > Theropithecus > Theropithecus gelada. The sequence goes on from NC_037689.1 coordinate 26,104,308, forward strand.
TTTCATCCTTCCTCCATCTCTCCCTGCTATGGCCAAACCATGAATCTTCATTACAAAAGTTGTATTGCCTTCTTCTTTTCTGTTCCTAACATGCCAATCTCTAAAAATCACCTTCTGTCATTCAGCGAATATTTTCTAGTATTCCAAGCCCTGTACAACTTCAATATAATCTACACTGGAATATAAAATCCACTCACCTGACCTTTGTTCATTGTCTCTCCTCTCCCATGTTTGGATGTGGGAACTGTGTTGGACAGCCCTATATAACAAATGATTTCAGCATTTACTTAGAGCCTTTAGGAAATCTTTTGTGATTAACTATAATCCCTCTTCCACATTGTTTTGGAGTTTTAGGTAGCATCTTGGATAATCAGGTGATTTTATTTGATTGATTGACTATTTGATGAATGTTCTATTTCTCTGTAACAGCTCCACTAATAAAACAAAATGAACTCCAAGGGGCTTTAAAATTCCCTCCACCATCACAGAAAATGTTTCTATTTTGCTATTATTTCCTTAAGAGTGCATGAGGTCTATATTGATATATCCATTTTTACTATCTTTATATGGCAATTATAAATAAATACTGATCAATAAATATATGTTGCTTTGAGTGAGTGAATGGGTATTTTCAGACTAATTTGTAATATGCCTATTCTCAATCTATTTTATATTGTTACCATTTCTTTTTCTGTATTCCTGCTGTAATCTGTGCAAAACAAAGATTGTTTCTTCCCCAAATTGCTAATTCTTGCCAGTTAAACCCACTTGCTGGAATCACAAGCTGATTACTTTTTTAAAATGCAGTCACTTTTGTACTTTTGATAAAACCTTAATCTTTTTAAATTGCTGTAGATTCTGCTATTGATTTTTTCCCCTTGATGGAATTTATCTTCTTATTGCAAATTAAATAGCAGTAGAATTTTGCAGGACCAGTCTTATTTGAGAATGTGCCTTGTGTCATTATGTCTATATATTTCTTAAAAGCCACAAGGCTATAATGTCCTTCAGTTTTATTTGATAATGTATCTGCAAGAATTATTACACATTTTCATAAATATTTAATACATTTTGCTATGGATGAAGGTTTCTGTTTCTTCAAAACATATGTTGAAGCCCTTATCTCTAATGGCATGGTACTAGGAGGTGGGGTCTTTGGGAGGTAATTATGTTTAGATTAAGTCATGAAAATGGAACATCATATTGGGATTAATGCTGTTATAAGAAGAGGAAGAGACACCAGAACTTCTTTCCACTTCCATGTGAGGGCACAGTAAGAAGGTGGCCATCTGCAAACCAGAAAGTGAGCCCTCACCCAACATTGAATCTACTGGTTCCTTAATCTTGAATTTGCAGCCTTCAGTACTGTGAGAAATATAAGCCTGTTGTTTAAGCTGCCAAGTCTATGGTATCCTGTCATAGCAACGTGAACTGACTAAGACATATATTATTAGGATTTACATGTATTTCTCATAGGACACAGTTGAAATTCACACCCATTGTGATTAATATTTAACAGGTTCTTACTGAAGTTACTGAAATTAACTTTTTTTTTTTTCGCTCTTTTATGGATGTATTGTTGAATTTCTTTATGGGAATGTTTTTATGAAATACTGTGTCTTTCCATGTCACTTCAGCCCTGGGAAGTCTGCATGTATAGTAGAAGGTGATCACTAAAGACTGTATTTTCCCCCATTTTTACTTGAGTTAGGATCTTGATTGTGGTTAAGTGATGTCAGACAGCTACATCAGAGTGAGATCTGAGTGATGATAGCTGTAATTGGCCAGGGGTTCTGTGACTTGAGTCTCTTAGTAGGGGTTTTTATGGGGACAGTTCTGCATTTGGCTTGGATATTTCTCCTGCCTGGGTTACTTTTGGTTTTGAAACATCCATATTAACTTTTAAAGTGCTCACAAATTCCATTAACTAACAACCACAAGGTAATAAATTCATTTCTGCTTAACCTAGTCGGAAGGCCTGCTATTATAAAGGCTAATTCATGGAAACATGAGTTTAATCATCCTAGGTTTAATTAGTGGTTCAGTTAATGCTTTTACAGGGGAGCGCTAGGATTCGTACATACCCAAGAATTTCCAGGACACTTCAAGGACACAAGGCTAATCTTTTCCAAATTTCTCATTCTTTTGCAGTTCCAATTTCATTCTCTCTTGTATTGTATCTATTTTTTGCATTATGCATAAACTGGCCCTTGAGTTTTAAGGGACACGTCGTTAAGCAAAATCTTGAAATGTTACAATTAGTTCAAAGAAAGGTGTATTCATCTCAAGGACATTAATTCAAGCCAGTATGTTTTCAAAACCTGTTTTGCTATGTATTCCCTGATTTTTAAATTAGATTTTAAATGAGGTTACACCCAATGATTTGAGATCAAACCTCAACCCTCACATGATTCTGATTTTACAAGCAATCAGTTGGAATATATAAAGGTATGTCCACATTAAATGTCCTTATGTATTTTCAGGTAGTTTTCATTTTATATTTTTCATTATTGCTCTGGGTTAAGAATCTCTAAGTTATTACTAAAATTTTCTTGAGATGATACTTCCTGATCATACATGTTTCTCCAGAAATAAATATGATTGTGTATTTCAGCATGTGTTGCCAAGTTTCAAATAAAATCCTATAGGTTTACCAAGACTTGGGGCATATCTGTACTCTCTGTGAGAGGTGTCAACCGAACGCAGTCTTATTGGATTTGCTTTTCCAGCAGTCAATATTTCTTATCCACAAGGAGCTCCAGTTCAATTCAAACTTCTGTATTCATAACCCGAATAACTACCAAGTCAAGAAAATTTTTTTAACAAAACAAAACATTCATGAACTTAACACCTTAAAATAATCACTTTTAATGTCTGGCGGCATCGCTCTGTTGTCTAATTTTCTTCTTTCTTTGAACAGAGAGAAATGAGTCACATATTTGGTATCAGACATTATATGCTACCTTACTTGTCTTCTGTTGATTTAACACTTTATCACTCTCACTCCCTGTGTGTGTGTATATATATACTACTAAATACACACATATATACCTACATGTGTATGTATATATCTAATGTATACTATATATTAGATATATTACTTATTTGTATGTTATATATTTATATTGTATAATTATATTTATACAATTTATATTGTATAAATAGATATTATTTATATATAAAACAGACATAATACAGATACAATTATATATCTTTGTTATATTGCTGAAATTTATTTTTAAAATATTTAAGTGTTTGTGTGTATCCTTGTCTTTCATTGCAATAAAATACACACAACACACAATTTAAAATTTTAACCATTTCAAAGTATACAATTCAGTGGCATTTAGTACATTCACAATGTCCTGCAACCAGCTCCTCTATCTAGGCCCAAGAACATTTTTATAATCATCAACATTTTCAAAATATATATATTTATTTTTAAAATATATATATTTAAATATATTTTTATACATATATTTATTTATAAAATGTATATTTAAATATATATTTTTAAAAACATATCTATTATATATTTATTTATAAAATATATATTTAAATATATATTTTAAGATATATTTATTTTAAAATGTATATATTTAAAATATATTTACTTTTAAAATATATGTATTTATTTTTTAATGTTTATACTTATCTTTTAAAAGTATAATTATTTTCAAAATATATACCCATTTATTTAAAAAATATATGTATTTATTTTTAAATGTACGTTTTATGCCATGAAATGTCACAAGGGTATATAAGGATAGGTCTTTAAAAACCCGCAGCAAGCATTGCAATAGGCATGTAGACATTTGACGAATTCTCATTCAATACAGGAAGAAGAGAAATCAAACTAAGCAGTGATTTGTATTAAAAGTGTGACGTGAAGGATGGCTTAGCTTCAACAATGAGATAAGAAACATCAGGCCTGGTGCCGTGGCTCACGCCTCTAATCCCAGCACTTTGGGAGGCCAAGGCGGGTGGATCATGAGGTCAAGAGATCGAGATCATTCTGACCAAGAGATCGAGATCATTCTGGCCAACATGGTGAAACCACGTCTCTACTAAAAATACAAAAATTAGCTGAGCGTGGCGGCATGTGCCTGTAGTCCCAGCTACTCGGGAGGCTGAGGCAGGAGAATCGCTTGCACTCAGGAGGCGGATCTGGCAGTGAGCTGAGATCGCGCCACTGCACTCCTGCCTGGTGACAGAGCGAGACTCGGTCTCAAAAAAGAAAAGAAACATCAGAACATTTTGGAAGTTGTGATGTATGGGGTGAGAATTGCCCTATGACAGCATGACATGGTGTATCTTCTTTTTAGATCTCTATACTCACTGATCAACAAAATGTCTGTTATTTTTTGAATTTTTGCAACCATAGGATGAGCACAGTTGGAAAGCTTTAGCTACACCCTTTGTGGAGAGTTTCTGACAGTTAGCAATGTGATTTTTTTTTTTTTTTTGCATAATTCAGTGGGTGCATTGGCGTTGGTGTTTGCTTTGCGTTCCCTAGAAGCATATTCAGAACAGAGGTTCATAGAAAATTTGTTAGAGAGTGTTCCCAGGAAAAACACATAGTAAAACAGGAATGTTTCTGGGGTCATACAGTTATTCTGTGTTTGTCTCGTTGAGGGATCTTCAAGTTGTCTTCCACAGCACCTGTACCATGTCACTTTCCATGTTCATCAGTGATAGATAAGGTTTCCCTGGTCTGAAAGGACCTTGAAAGCATCATGGTCAGTGAAAGAAGAAAGACACAAAGGCCACGTATGACATTGTTTCAGTTATATGAAATGCCCAAAATAAGGATAGACGACGGAGGAGAACATAGAGTGTCACTTTGCCGTACCCTCCACCGCACTTTTCTAACCAAGAGCTACTTTGAGTTTCATGCTATTAGGATCAGGGTCAGTCTTTGGCTTATCAATACATTTTAGTCTCTGTTAGTCTTACTGGCTTTAAGAAAATAACTTCTTGTGTGTTCATGGCTGTATTTATTCCCCGGTTTGCAGAACTGTATAAATAAAGGATTTAAGGATTATTTTAATGTTACTGCATTGAAAAATGTGTACGGATTAGTGTGCAAGATTACTTAGCAGAACCTTTACAAGTTTCTGTTGACCTTGCTGATTGAGCATGACTACTAAATATTATGTAATAAAAAGCATTTATCATAAAAAATACAAACATATATATATATACACACACACACACGTACATGTTTTTCATTGCCCTCTATGCCTTCATTTCATTTTCTTTTTTTAGAAGGAGTCTGGCTCTGTTGCCGAGGCTGGAGTGCAGTGGCGCAATCTCCACTCACCTCAACCTCCACCTCCACCTCCGCCTCCTGGATTTCAAGTGATTCTCCTGCGTCAACCTCCTAAGTAGCTGGGATTACAGGCGTGCACCACCAGGCCCAGCTAATTTTTTGTATTCTTTTTTTAGTAGAGATGGGGTTTCACCATGTTGGTCAGGCTGGTCTTGAACTCCTGACCTCAAGAGCTCCACCCACCTCAGCATCTCAAAGTGCTGGAATCACAGGGTGAGACACCACGTCCTTATTTGCTTATTTTTCATTGCCCTCTATACCTATAACTATGTAAAAGAAACTACTTAAGGAGTTCAAAGCCTTGTGAAATAAATTCCTGATTGACTTACACAGAACTCACAGTTGGGTTTTGGTTTGTGTCTTGGTTTTCATTTTTTGATGTGAACAGAAAGCTGATTGGAGGTTGCCAGGGGCTGGGAAGGGGAACTGGCGAGTGGCTCCTTTTTGGGTAATGAAAGTGTTCTGGGACTAGATAGAGGTGGTGGTTGAGCGATTTTGTGAATATCCTTAATGCCACTGAACTATATACTTTACAATGGTTAAAACGGTAAGCTGTATATTATATGTGCTTTATTGCAATGAAAGCGAAACTTTTACTGCAATAAATTCATTGGAATAAAAGAGATATATAAAAATATATACTTACATTTATATAATAAATATAGACTTATATTTATATAAATATCTAAAATATAAATGTATTCATATTAACATATACATTAATACATATTTATATAACACAAATTGTATCTAAATATTAATATATCTATACATTTTTATTCATATATAAATATACAAGATTATAATTAATACAGATTATATTATATATTTTATATTATATTATACATTATTCATATTACATAAAATATTTATATATTTATAAATATACATGTATTTAATATATATGTGTGTGTATATATATAGGTATAGATACACATTTTAACAGTATTTCCAGCCTACTGCAAGTGCGGCCAGAATAAGTCCCGGGTATTTGACCTCTGGAGGCTCTAGGGGAGGACAGTTTGTGGCTCCGTCGCTCCAGTCTTCAAGGCCAGCATCTTTAACTCTCTCTGCTCCATGTTGACATTGCCTTCTCCTGTCCATGTGTGTCCAAACCTCTCTTTATCTCCCTTTCATAAGGATTCTTGTGATTACATTGGGCACAACCAGATAACGCAGGGTGATCTTCCATCTCAAGTCCTTTCTACATCTTCTCTGCACAGTGCCTTTCCCCATGCGGTCATATACCTCTAGGTTCTGGGGATTCGGATCCAATGACATCTTTGAAGATGCCTCTATTTAGCCTAACTACACCCAAGTTGATTGCTCTCTCTTGTTGAACCAAGTAATAAACCCAACTTTTTCAAGTACCTGTGTGTTCTTGGTGGGCTTTGGCTAGAGGACATTGACACATTAATTTTGAAAACAAAAGCAGAGACTGCCCTCTGGGTAAATCTCAGAGGTCAGTTAATCAGCAAATAGCCTCTCATTGTTCATTGCCCTGTATACCTACAACTATGCAAAAGAAACTACTCAAGAAGCTCAAAGCATTGTGAGATTAGCTCCTGATTTGCTTACTCAGAATAGGCACACTAGCATTATGGCTTGTGTGTTGGTTTTTAGCTTTTTATGTGAATCTGATCTGGCTCCTTTTATAGTGATGTGGATTGAGGCACATTATTTTCTACCAGAGAGTAACAAAGTTAATGTAAATGATTTCCATCTACTGCACTGTAGTTCACTGGACCAAGCTTATTAATTCAACTGTGAATAGCTGGAAATGTGGAACTTGCATTTTAGATTTTTCCAAAGTCTGTTTTTTGAGCAGACATTTTGGGTTGTTGAAGAGAAAAGAAATGACTGCCTTAAAGGGCTACTTTATCATGACTCTGCTGCCTGTGAAAGGAACTGCATTGAAGTTTTCCCCAACAGTAGAAATAGCCCAAATTCTGTGACAAAGTAATAATTATCTATTTATAGCCAAGGTTAGGTAAGGAAAGAACAATCTTTCTTTTTTGATTTCCCTGGGTAAGCATTGATCAAATTGCGTTTTTCATTCATGAGAATATCTCTGAAATCAGTAGAGATTAAGTGTATGAATAATTGTTATATAGTTGCGTGGAAAGCAAAAGAACTTTCAACAAATTTGTTTCACTTTTTTCCTCAGGTCGTTTCCTATTCCCTTATTCTTTCCCTCCTTTGTTCATTTATTTATGAAGCAATTTATTGAACATCTATTAAGTGAAAGGCCATGGGGAAATCAAAATATGTGAGGCAGATTCCTACCCTCAGAGGACTGATGGCAAAGAAGAGACAGACTCCTAAAAGAGGCGAAAACCAAAAAAGGAGACAGGATAATAATAAATGAATGAATAGGGTGGCAGTTTTCATCATAGTCAATTTTGGAGAAGACACACCTTTGAAAAGGCTTGCAGCTCAGTCAACTTTAAATTAGGATGGTGAGTTTTTGAAAACCTTTTTTTTTTTTTTTTTTTTTTTTTGAGACGGAGTCTCGCTCTGTCACCCAGGCTGGAGTGCAGTGGCCGGATCTCAGCTCACTGCAAGCTCCGCCTCCCAGGTTTACGCCATTCTCCTGCCTCAGCCTCCCGAGTAGCTGGGACTGCAGGCGCCCGCCACCTCGCCCGGCTAGTTTTTTGTATTTTTTAGTAGAGACGGGGTTTCACCGGGTTAGCCAGGATGGTCTCGATCTCCTGACCTTGTGATCCGCCCATCTCGGCCTCCCAAAATGCTGGGATTACAGGCTTGAGCCACCGCGCCCGGCCAAGAAGACTGGCAAATATAGATTTATGGGTCTTATCCATGGAGTTGTGCAACTTGGAGGCAAATGAGAAACAGTATCCCTCTCACCTGCCAACATCCTCAAAGATCAGAATATCCTTCAATGTTTTCCCCTCCAATATCAGCTGATAAGTAGAAGCATCTAAAATACAGTCATGCATTGTTTATCTACAGAGTTACATTCTGACAAATGTATCGTGAGGCGATTTCATCACTGTGTGAATATCAAACCTAGATGGTCTAGGTTACTACACACTTGGGCTACATAGCTGTACAGCAGGTGACTGTAGTGAATACTGTAGACAATTGAACACAGTGGTAGGTATTTCCATACCTAAATATATCTAAACAGAAACACAGTACATTAAAAATAAGGTTATTATAGTCTTCTGGAACCACCACTGTCTATGGGGTTTGTCAAATAGAAGTCTAGTTTGCTGTGATTTACACAACAATATTATACCTTGCAAAAATATTGTAAGAGGTTTGTGAAAACCTGATCATTGGTAAAAAGCTGAAACAGTAAGTTATTTGAAGGGGGGTGAAACATATTTGAAGACCTATAAAATAATTTTGGGATTTTGCCAAGAAGACTAATCACACAGGAAAAAAAATACCAAAACCTCACTGCCGGTATATAAAATCTTATAGAGGGGCATTTATCAAACTTGAACTTTGTTTTAGTCCAGTGTTAATCTAACAAGAATGTTTTTCTGTTTGTCCCATTACCAATCGATAGGAGTGGATAAACTGGTTTTATTCCTGCCATTCTTATAATACATTTGTAGATTTCATCTAGGTAATATACTTTTTCGGGGACTTAACCACTTTGTGTTTAAATATGGCCATCACAGTATGTTGCACACATAATATTCTGAATAAGTACTTGCTTTAAATTGTGTATACATAAATCTTCAGATTCTCCGGTTTACTTGATAGAATACTTAGGTGGGCGTAGCACTTTACATGTCAATGGTACTTTATAACACATTACAGATTTTTTATAAAAACATTTTCTTATACCTTATTTCATCCAATCTGCCAGCAAGTTTCTTTAAAATGATATCACTTTATATATAAAAAATACAGCATCAAGCAGGATGAGCAAATTATTCACAGTCTCATAACTTACAGGAGGTAGAATTGTCAGCAGCATTTGAACCAGAGCAACTCCATCTTGAATAGGGGCTGGCTAAAGTGAGACTGAGACCTACTGGGCTGCATTCCCAGACAGTTAAGGCATTCTAAGTCACAGGATGAGACAGGAGGTTGGCACAAGATACAGGTCATAAAGACCTCGGTGATAAAACAAGTTAGAGTAAAGAAGCCGGCCAAATCCTACCAAAACCAAGATGATGATGAGAGTGATCACTGATTGTCCTCACGGCTACACTCCCACCAGCGCCATGACAGTTTACAAATGCCATGGTAACATCAGGAAGTTACCCTCTATGGTCTAAAAACAGGAGGCATGAATAATCCACCCCTTGTTTAGCATATCATCAAGAAATAACCATAAAAATGGGCAACCAGGAGCCCTCGGGGGGCTGCTCTGTCTGTGGAGTAGCCATTTGTTGTTGTTTTTTTTTTTTTTGAGACGGAGCCTGGCTCTGTGGCCCAGGCTGGAGTGCAGTGGCGCCATCTCGGCTCACTGCAAGCTCTGCCTCCCGGGTTTGCGTCATTCTCCTGCCTCAGCCTCCCGAGTAGCTGGGACTACAGGCACCCGCCACCACGCCAGGCTCATTTTTTGTTTTTGTATTTTTAGTAGAGACGGGGTTTCACCATGTTAGCCAGGATGGTCTCGATCTCCTGACCTCGTGATCCACCCGTCTCGGTCTCCCAAAGTGTTGGGACTACAGGCGTGAGCCACCGCGTCTGGCCACCATTCTTTTATTCCCTTACTTTCCTAAAAAATTTCCTTTCACTTTCACTTTGCTGTATGGATTTGCCTTGAATTCTTCCTTCCGTGAGATCCAAGAACCCTCTCCTGGTAACAGAATGAGGCTGAAGAATCTGAAATCTTACATTTTCTGTAAAATTATTTTTATTAAGTCATTTATTATTAAATAAAAGTATTATTTTATTTGATTTATGTTTAAATAATAATTGTATCTATTTCTGGAGTACAATGTGATGTTTTGACAGATGCATACATGATGAAATGATTAAATCAAACTAATTAGCACATTTATCACTTCACTTTCTTATTTGTATTTTTGTGTGTGGGGGCCAAACATTTAAACTGGGCTCCCTCAGTAATCTTGAAATATACATTACATTATTAATAACTATAGCCACCATGCTGTGCAATAGATTTCAAGAAATTATTCTTTGTGTCTAATTGGAACTTTCCTCTTCAATCAACATCTCCTCATTCTCTTTCTTCACTCCTCTGTCCCTGGCCCCCATCATGCTACTCTCTGCTTCTGAGGGTTACCTTTGCAAAAATGATCTCAGTGAGAAAATTCTAACAGTAAGCTAAGCTAACCCAACCTCCATCTTGCCTCTCCCTTAATTATTTTTGGGCTACTGGGGCAAACTAACTTTGGAAGACATTTAGGCTACATTTTAAATAATAATAGGGCTTGCCCCCAAATGCAGTTGCATTTGAAAAGCTGATGGGAGGCCTTCAGGCTGCAGGGAGGAGAGGAGCCTGATTCCTGCTAAGGCGCAGACATGAAGGATTGCCAGCTGTTATTCCAGAGGTTATAAGATGTGCAACTTCCCCAATTACTCCTGCACCACTCTTGAAGATTGGCCTTTTGAGATATCTTGCCAGTGTTTTTACATGTCTAACACCCGTGACTCCACCTGGACCTACAACCCAGTCCCTGTGGCCACACCCAGAAGCAATCCAGCCCACAGGAGGACAGCTTCAACCCCTATGAGTTCATCTCTGCCCCAACCAATTAGCAGCAAGCACCAGTCACCTGTCCACCTCTACCTCTTCTCCCAAACTGTCCTTGAAAAACGCCTGATCTCCAAGCATTGAACAAGATGATTTGAGGATGAATTCCACCTCCCACGTGGGTTGGCCAGCCCCCTGTCTATTAAACTCTCTCTACTGCAATGCCTTGGTCTTTCCTTATGCAGTTGGCAGGAGGAGCCCTTCTGGCGGTTACACTTCTATGAATTTTTCTTTCGTAGATTCCGCATAGAAGTGAGATCATGCAGTACCTGTCTGTCTGTGCCTGGCTGATTTCACTGCACATAATCCCTCCAGGTTTATCCGTGTTTTCACCATTGTCTATTTTATAATCCCAGAAGATAGCCTGAGAGTTGATTTTTGTAAACTCCTGTACTGGTAAGTGGCTGTTGGATGTTCCACTTAATTTGTTTTCCTCCACTTGTTTTCTTATCTGTTGGATTGAAACCACCTTTGTAAAATTATGACTCAGACAGTGAAAGAGATCTGACTTAACTGACTCCGTCTTGCTTCTAACCTCCAGGCTGTCCTTGTTCATTCCTGGGCACCAGCTAAACTGACTTTGGGAGAAACTTAGCTTCTAGTTTATTGTTTAAACAAAGATGGTAACAGCCCTTTCCCAAAGCAGACCTCCTCCTTGCCTGGGGCCTAGATTGCATTTGTAGGGCTAACATGAGCCACAAGATTAGAAATTATGGTTTAGGAGTCATGCAGCTGGAGGCTACAAGATTCCGAGCCTCCCTAAACTGCTCCTAAGATCCGAGCTTGAGAGATTTGCAGACCCTGCACCTGATGGATCAGCCGGCCCCACCCAGATAGTTCAACTGGCTCATCTTGAGGAAAGAGACAGACCGTCTCACACTGTTTTATACTCAGTACCTGTTCTAAAAATAATAATAATAAAAAAATTTAAAAACCAAGGAAGTGAAACCAAAGACAGGCGGCCCGGTGCCAGGCCCAAAACCAGGCCTGGGCCTGCCTGGCCTAAACCTAGTAGTTAAAAATCAACTCACAACTTAGAAACCGATGTTATCCATAGATTCTAGACATTCTATATTGTGTAGAAGAATATTGTGAACCTCCTTGCTCTGTTCTGTTTCTCTCTGACTACCAGTGCATGAAACCCCCGTCACGTAGTCCCTAGATTGCTTAATCAATCACGACCCTTTCATATGAAATCTTTAGTGTTGTGAGCCCTTCAAAGGGACAGAAATTGTGCACTCGGGGAGCTCGAATTTTAAGACGATAGCTTGCCGATGCCCCCAGCTGAATAAAGCCCTTCCTTCTACAACTCGGTGTCTGAGAGGTTTTGTCTGCACCCGTCCTTCTACAATCTGATCTTGTGGCCTCCACCCAAGAACTGATTGAACGCAAGAAGGCAGCTCTGACTTGCTATGATTGAATCTCTGACCAATCAGGACGCCTGGCTCACTGGCTTCCCCTGACCCACCAAGTTATCCTTAACAACTCTGCTCCCTGAATGCTCGGGGAGACTCATTTGAGTAATAATAAAACTCAGATATCCCGCACAGCCAGCTCTGCCTGAATTACTCTTTGTCTGTTGCAATTCCCGTCTTAATGAATGGGCTCTGTCTAGGCAGCAGGCAAGGTGAACCTCTTGGGTGTTTGCAGGTTAAGCAAATAGGTCAGGTGATTTTATGTTCATTTTAGCTGTAGAACTTTATTCTAGTCTATCTGAAAAGTTTTTAGACAAGAAAGTCAAGGGAGGTTTTCATGATCAGTGGACTCTTCCTGTTTTTTCAAAAACCGAGTTGGTTCAAGGAGTATTATTTATTGCGGGCACTCTTTAAAGTACTGAACATTGTTAATGACCTGCTCTGTATGTCCTCATATAACATTATTGCCAATGAAATAGATGCTCTGAAATACACCTGCTAACTCAGACTAACTCTGCAATGTTTCGTCTCTGCTGTGATTCATGTCATAATTATTTTCAAACAAAAAGAGATAAGCAGAACTCTGAGCTGTTAAATCCCTTAAAAAGCACACAGCCCAATGCACCCTTAAAGAAAGGGAAATAGGGCCTGGCACAGTGGCTCATGCCTGTAATCCCAGCACTTTGAAAGGCCGAGGCGGGAGAATCACGAGATAAAGAGATCGAGACCATTCTGGCCAACATGGTGAAACCCCCGTTTCTACTGAAAATACAAAAATTAGCTGGGCGTGGTGGCACGTGCCTGTAGTCCCACCTACTTGGGAGGCTGAGGCAGGAGAATCGCTTGAACCCGGGAGGCGGAGGAGGTAGCAGTGAGCCGAGATCGCGCCACTGCCCTCCAGCCTGAAGACAGAGCGAGACTCTATCTCAAAAAAAAAAAAAAGGAAATAGGTTTTGATGAAAGTGTGTATTGGCCCCACATCAAGCAGCTATAATTCACAGAAGTAATGCTAGAAATGTTGCTGCCTGGCTTTTAACCCAATGAGGTTTCCAAACCTGTCTTTAATTACAACAGACCTACCTCGACATCCGGCCATGTAATCTGTAGCTCAAATGCCAACATCATTCTCAGCTAAGCCGTGCAGTAGAGAAAAGCTCAATTATGTTTCTAAGCTTGGCTGCACCTTAGAATCACTTGGAAGCTTTGGAGGAAGAAATGCCTCTGAGTCCCACTATCAGAGACTTACTTAAGTGTTTTGAAATGCACCTGCGGAAATGTGAAAATTTAAAGGTTCCAGGTGATGCTAATATGCAGGTAAGTCCGAGAACAAATACTCTATGTATTTCTAGAAATGTGGGATCCGTGGTCACCTATGATGCTTTTCGCACGGGCTATCACTATTTTTATGCGTGCATTGAGCACGATACTTAAACGCGGGACATGTTAATATGCATTGTAAAAAGTTGCCTTGCTACTGTTCAATGCACATTTGCAAAACCTCTTCGTGCCATCTTCATGGGGCATGCCATATCAGACAACGGCCAGCAGGTGGCGATGTTGATTTGAGTTGCTGAGACGGGAACTTTTCCTTAAAAATCTGGCATCTTCAAGTGACCCCCTCAAGGGCTTTGCTTTGTTTTAACTACACCTGCAGCTGCCAACGCCTGGAGAGGGTCAATTATGCATAATGAGCGTTCATATTGAGGTGCTGAAACCACAACTTTGTCCTGGTATTTGTTCAAACAGTGCAAATGCTTCAATCATCTGTATTTGTTCGTTTAGGGTGCCATGAAAATGTAAATATCTAAATGCAGTCTTTCCAGACAGATATTTGGTGATGGGCATTGATTCCAGAAAAGGGGCATTCTCCAAAAACATGCTGAGGAGGAGAGCAAGTAAAACTTTTATGAAGAAATGTTTACCTGGGTGTGACAAAGAGAAGCACAGCTGAGGCTGGAAGTTGAATCTAGCTGTAAAGAGATGCATTTAGCCTAGTTAAGTTCATGGACCCTCACTGAATTGAACAGAATTTTGAGTTCCTGTGCATTAAAAAAATGGAACACCACCAAAAAAAGTCGAGAGCAAAGAATTAGATTTTCACCCATCAAAGATGAATCTGAAATGCTAATACGACCAGGTTAGAACTAGGAAAAAGACATAACCAGGAATATTTTTGGAGCATTCACTTAGTTTCCAGATTCAGTGAAGTGGTTATAGACAACATTGTAATTCATAATGGCTGGATTTTTATTCCACACATAACAGTACAGGCATTAGACTATTAATTAAGTAACTCGTTCATTCGTTAAAGCTAGATCGAACACCTACTTTGTGGTAAAGACTGCATACTGTGTCGCCCTATGGAGACTAAAGGAGATTACTTTCAGTTCTTTCTAGAAGTTGTTCTTCCACCTCTGGTGCTAGATCTAAGGTCACCTACCCATCAGCTTGGTCTCTAGCCCCTTCTCCATGTTAATAAATATTCCTGACAGATAATAAATTTATGGACAGAAACTACAACTTCACCCAGATTAATTGTTTTAAAGGACATGTCTATTTTTAAAAAATGCACTTGAACATTTTACTGAAAGCCAGCAATTTAAACTTAGTGTTTAAACAGATCCACTTGAAGCCCTTCTTTACAAAATAAAAAGTTTAGACTTCTAGCTTAAACTAGGATGTAGAAAGCTGGTAAGAAGATCATCGCTCCAACAATCACGGCAAAACCAAGGACACATCATAAACTAAATCCAAAGTTTCTTGAATCTGTCAGAAAAGTCCAGTTGTAGGGTGTGATGGGTAATATTAGGTGTCAACTTGGTTGTATTGAGGGACGCCTAGACAGCTGGTAATTTATTGTTTCTGGGTGTGTCTGTGAGGGTGTTGCCAGAGAAGATTGACATTGAGTAGGTGGGCTGGGAGAGGAAGACAAACAGGAGACAAATGTGGCACGGTAGATATTCCACAGACTACTTGAACGGTACTCAAGACTGTCAACGTCATGAAAAAGCAAGGGAAGGCTGAGAAAGGACCACAGACAGGAGATGGGGGAGGGGTGACAAGTAAGTGCAGTGTGATCCCTCAATGGAATCCTGAGACAGAAAAAAAAAAAAGTTCATAAAAAGCTGGTGGAATCTGACCAAAGGTCTGAAGTGTACTTAGGGGTGCTGTTTCAATGATGTCAGATTCTTAGTTTTGACAAGTACACCCCAGTCACATTAGATGTTAATAATGAGAGGAACTGCTTGAGAGTTGCACAGGGACTTCCTGTACTCCATGGCAATCATTCAATCAAGCCTATTTTAAAAATTCCGTTTTAAGAAATGCACAGTCTGGTACACCAAACCAACAATCCACTTAAAAAATGGGCAAGTTGTTTGAACAGAGACTTTACCAAAGATGACACAGAGTATAGGCTCATGAAAAGATGTACAGCATCCTTAGTCCATAAGGAAATGCAAATTACAACCACAGGGAAATGTTACTACACATGAGTGTGAATGTCTAAAATTTAAATCAACATACAAGAACAAAAATACTAAAACAAAACCCTAATGATATGAAGCGTCAGTGAGGAGGGGAAATAGCAGAGAACCCTCGTATGTTGTTGGTGGGAATGCAGAATGGTACAGGCGCAGGAAAACAGAGTGGTGGCTTCTTATGAAACTAAATATGCAAGTATTACTGAAACAGGAGAGTTCCCTGACCTACCTTGCAGGACGTGTGACAGGAGTGTGGCATGTCTGTCCTGCTGCCTTGGCTCAAACCCCTTATAGAAGGGGAATCACTTAGACAGGCAGGTGCAGGAGCTGGGGTGAGTAATTTTGGGCTCTGACCCCATGGTAGCTTCTAGGGGTGGGTGCCTGCAACTCCTGAAGCCCCAGTGGGTGTGTTACAGTGCTCTTTTAGCTCTGCCATCCCCACACTGCTTAAGTGTTAACCAGCTCAGTACCCTCTTGGTACCCGGGTTCTTGTCTGGCATCCAGGAAAAATCAGGACACACAGACAAATTGAAGAATAGTAAATGCAGGGGATTTTATTGCCAGATGGAGGTGGCTATCAGTGAGATGGATGAGGAGCTGGAAAGGGAATGGAGTGGGAAGATGATCTTCCCCTGGAGTTTGGCTGTCCTGTGACTGATGTCCTCTCTGACCATCCCCAGTCAAACTCCTCTCAATGTTCAGATGTTCCTTCTCTTCTCTTCTTCTCTCCTTCTCTTCTGTGCTGCTCTTCTACTCCTCTACTCTTCTGCTCATGGAGCCTGGGGTTTGGGGCTTATATGGGTACAAAATAGGGGAGTGTTGTGAGCCAAAAGGCAACATTTGGGTGTGAAAACAGGAATGCCTGTTTCCATTTAGGGCCATGGGTTTCCAGGCTTGAGGATGTGGCTTTTGCCAGGGAACCATCCTCTTCTACACAGTATTTCCCTACCTCCCGTCCATATCACTGCCGGACCCAATATGACCCAGAAATCCCCTCCTAAGTGTTACCAAAGAGAAATAAAAAATTAATGTTCATTTAAAAAAACCTGTCATTGGGTATTCATTGTGGCTGTAACTGTAATCATGAAAAAATGGAAACAACACAGATGTCCTTGGATTTGAGGATTAAATAAAACAAAACAAAACTGGAGTATATGTATAGAATGAAATACCATCCAACAATACAAAAGGAACAAATTGCTGATATACTCAACAATGGGGGAGCCTCAACTGTATTAACCTACGTGAGACAAGCCAGTGGCAATAGGGTGTGTATTGTGTTACCCATTTATAAAATATTCTGGATAATGCACTATATGGAGAGATTAGTGGTTAGATTAGTGGTACCAGTTGGCTGAAGTGACAGCAACTTCATTTGTTGTCATTTGTTGATGACAGAAGGTCAAAGCATGATGTGTAGGTTGAGGCACTACTTTACGCATGGGTTACATTGTCAATATGTTTACTACTTGTATCAAAACTTGTCAAACTCTACAATAAAAAGAGTGAGTTTTACTTTAGATACAAGATAACCACAATTATTTTTAAAATCATAATTATGAGAACACCCATAAACATATGAAACATATAAGAGGTGCCAGGCTTGGGGCAAGAAAATGTAGAAGATTTGATTCTCACAATTCCCTCTGTGCGTTAGAGACCACGATTTATTTTCAGCATAGAAGAGAAAACCAAAGCTCACAATGGGCTGACCACACGTCCTCAGTCACACAACTAAGAATGCTCAAATGCAGGTTGGATTAGCTCCAAAATCCATACCTTTCTGAGTATCTCCCTGCAGTTCTTACTTTCCAGCACAATCATAAAGCTTTGAGGGAAAATATGGAAAACAGAGAGCTAGAAGGGTAGTGAGACAGGCGCACATAGAATAAATTTGTTACTAAAAAGAATAATTAGTCTTATCTCTTTGACATTACATGGGGCTGTAAGACGGTCAGTGCTCTTGATAATAAAAAGTGTATTGACAGACTTGATGAGAATGAAAATGCCTCAGATGAAACATACAGTTTTGTTTTATTGATTTTTTATTGTCGATTTTTGTGGGCACGTAGCAGGTGCATCTATTTATGGGTTACATAAGATATTTTGATACAGGCATGCAATGTGTAATAATGACATCAGGGCAAATGGGGTACCATCCCCTCAAGTATTTATCATTTGTGTGGTTAAGTGGTTAAGACACCAGTAGAATTCAAATTCAGGATTAAGTCAAACAGCCAAAACACACTCATTTGCAACAACATGGATAGAAGTGGAGGTCATTATGCTAAGTGAACTAAACCGGACACAGAAGGACAAACTTCGCGTGTTCTCATTTATGTGTGGGAGCTGAAAATCAAAACAATTGAACTATGAATTGAACTATGGAGAGAGAGAGTAGAAAGATGGTTACCAGAGCCTGGGAAGGGTAGTTGGGGGGTTGGTTAATGGGTACAAAAAATAGTTAGAAATAATGAAACCTATAGTTTTGAATGGACTTTATATGGCCTTTCAGCAAACAGATGCTAAACATATCATTTATATGGCCTTTCAGTGAACTGACCCTAAACTTAACATTTCAGAAGACAATGTGCACATTGAAGGGCTATGTGAACCTTACTGTCAAGCTCTCCAGTTTTTGGACTATATCTAATTTATCTGCTTCTCCAAGGATATTAGTTTTTAGATACCTGTTTAAGTATGTTGTTTATAGTGTATTGAAAAAGGACATTTCATGGTAAATGTTTTCCATGGTTTTCGAGCTTTAGTGGCAGAATTTCTTTCCATTTGATTAATATTTTTCTACCTGTTGGGATGACTACAGAATATTTATGGATTGAAGCTAAAAGAAGAACTTGTGACTCAAAAGACAGAAAGATACACAAGCCCTGGTATCTTAGTATTCCAGGAGTAGTAGTTAGGTGAATTTAGGTGAACAACGAGAGGTTGTGCATTTTGTAAACTGACATTCCTGAGATGAGTGAGAACTGTCCACTCTAGGGATCCTAGCCTTTATAGATAGTCCTACTTAAAAAAATCAACAATCCTGGCTCTTTAGCTGATGGGGGAAAAAAAAAAAAAGAGAGAGAGAGCTAGTTTTCTGGTATCCAAACTACAGCTCCCAAAATGATAGAGTAGGTTTAGAATATGCTTATAATATTCTTTCAACAATAGAATTAAAATTACAACAGGATACTCTTCATTTAGAGTCTCATTCCAGAGCTATTTTCCCCTTGGTTTTTCATTTACATCGGATTCTAATATTAAACATACTTTCAATTTGTGGTTCAACAGGACTCAGATGCAAATGCAGTTCTCTCAGTAATCAACATTATGGGATTTGGTTTCTTACAAAGAAGCTAATACTTATGTAAAGGTGGCTGAAGAATAACTTATTTTTTTCAAAAACCTCACTGAAAAAAAGTGGTTAATGCCCCAGTAGAATCCAAATTCAGGATTAAGTCAAACAGCCAAAACACTCTCATATGTGCATAAATTGTTGAATCAGATTCACTCAAACCTGAAAGAATTAAAAAAAGGTCTATCTAACGTTCTAAAGTTAGCACTCCCAATTAACCCTCCATACATATAATTAGTAAACCTGATGCATCATGCCATTAGTTGACATTTATGCATTTTATTGTTTATGAACTATAATGAAAAAAGCAAACAAACTGAAATAACATTACAAAGTATGCTGTTTCTTTATAATCAAACCTTTTCCTGCATCTCTGTTGGCATTTTGTGGAATGACAGTCGTTTTAAAAATACCACTCAATTTGTGACTTCTAATATCACTTTGGTCACTTACCTGTGGTTGTTTAAATTATTCTTGCATGCAATCTGCAGTACTACATTTTTAAATATTATTATGGTTTTTTTGCCTGAGCCTTTTCATATAATACATTGTTTTGTTTGTTTGTTTGAGACAGAGTCTCACTCTGTCGCCCAGGCTGGAGGGCAGTGGCTCAATCTTGGCTCACTGCAACCTCCACCTCCTGGGTTCAAGCGATTCTCCTGCCTCAGGCTCCCAAGTAGCTGGGACTACAGGCATGCACTACCACGCCGGGCTAATTTTTGTATTTTTAGTAGAGACGGGGTTTCACCGTATTGGCCAGGCTGGTCTCAAACTCCTGACCTTGTGATCCACCCGCCTCGGCCTCCCAAAGTGCTGGGATTACAGGTGTGAGCCACCGGGCCCGGCAGCGTTTTTTGTTTGTTTGTTGTTTGTTTTTGTTTTTGTTTTTACACCATGATTATATTTCTCCTTTGTAGAGTCCCTTTGGAGACTCAGGTTTCAGAGAAAACTACTAACAATGATTTATTAGAAACAAACTGTTGCAACTTTGCTGTGCCTCCTCAGAGCAACGCTATGGGACCATGCATTATATCTTCTCCAGCAGATAAAGAGAAGTGTTTTGATCAGCTTAGGGTAAAACTCAAGCAGTAATGCTAACACATAATATGTTGTGATGTAATAAAGAGAGATGACATAATAAATACCAGGCATGCGATTGGATGACCTAGTCTCAAACATAGTATACCCTACGATATTAGGATTCGTGTCCTTTTTAAAAAAACTTTTATTTTAAGTTCAGGGGTACATGTGCAGGACCTGCAAGTTTGTTACAGAGGTAAACATGTGTCATTGGGGTTTGTTGTACAGATTTTTTTAATCACTCAGGTATTAAGCCTAGTATCCATTAGTTATTTCTCCTGATCCTCTCCCTGCTCCCACCCTCCACTTTCTGAAAGGTCCCAGTGTGTGTTGTTCCCCTCTCTGTGTCCATGTGTTCTCATCATTTAGCTCCTACTTAAGAGAGAACATGCAGTATTTGGTTTTTCGCTCCTGCATTAATTGGCTAAGGGTAATGGCCTCCAGCTCCATCCATGTCCCTGCAAAGGACATGATCTCATTCTTTATTAAGGCTGCATAGTATTCCATGGTGGATACACACCACATTTTCTTTATCCAGCCTATCATTGATGAACATTTAGGTTGTGTCTTGTTATAATGACTCCTCATGGTTTCCAGAGAAGGTTAGATGATGAATGAAAAATCCTGCTTGATTTGACCAGCATTTATGGAGAGCCTTCAACAAGAATCAGGTGCCTACCTAGTCTAGTACATTTTTTCCCCAGAACCTTGATGAAGTCTGAGATATTGTCCACATTTTCACAACTTGGGCTTCCAGAATTAACAAACTTATTAACAGTTGAGTCTTCTATTGCTATCTCTTATTTTGCCTCTATTAATCACCACACATGCTTAGGTCAACTTGGAAGTGAGAGAGGACGTGGCCCAAATCATGATCTCTCTCCAAAATATTTTGTTGTTGTTTTCCAATTTTGAATATTTGCTGCAACCACACTTTGTCATTGAAATTCCTGTGGTTTCTCCAGCTCCCTGCCCATCAATCAACGAGTGGATAAAGAAACTGTGGTATATATATGATGGAATATTACTCAACCATA
Organism: Theropithecus gelada; assembly: GCF_003255815.1. Classification (NCBI taxonomy): domain Eukaryota; kingdom Metazoa; phylum Chordata; class Mammalia; order Primates; family Cercopithecidae; genus Theropithecus; species Theropithecus gelada. The sequence goes on from NC_037689.1 coordinate 26,125,719, forward strand.
AAAAGGAATGGATTAATGGCATTTGCAGCAACCTTGATGGGATTGGAGACTATTATTCTAAGTGAAGTAACTCAGGAATGGAAAACCAACCATCATATGTTCTTACTCATAAGTGGGAGCTAAGCTATGATGATGCAAAGACATAAGAATGATACAATGGACTTTGGGGATTTGGGAGAGAAAGGGTGGGAATGGGGTGAGGGATAAAAGACTTTGGGTTCAGTGTATACTGCTCAGGGGATGGGTGCACTAAAATCTCACAAATCACCACTAAAGAACTTACTCATGTAACCAAATACCACCTGTTCCCCAAAAACCTATGGAAATGAAAAATTTTTAAAAAGGAAAAGAAAAGCCTGAGGTTTCAAGCTGTCACATGCTGGTGGATTTCATTCTTAACTCATTGCCCTGTTTCTCTAATGCTTACCTGCTATAGATATATGTTTGTATGTTTTAAAATACTTTTAAGTACAGAAAAATGAAACAAGAATGATGAAATTCCAGTAGCCACCATCTAGAATTAATAAATGTAAATATTAACTTTCTGTTTAGATATTTGTATTTTTAAAATGGTTACAGGAAGTATCCCTTGAACCTTATGCTAAATCTGTCTCCCTCTTTCAACAGAAAACCATTTTCATGAATCAGTCTTGTATCATTCCAATTCAAATGAGAACATTTTCAAAATACTCATACATGGAACCATAAATCATAGATAGGATTTCTCTTTGTTATGTTTTTTACATTCAACTGAATCTATATTCTGCTTACACCATTTTCACATAACATTAACTCATATATAATAGCTCTAGTTCATTCACTTCAACTGCTGAGATAGTTTTTTTCTCCATCTTTTTTTTACATATATGACTATTCATTTGGTCATTTCATACCTTTAATATAACATGATGATTTTCTTCAGTTTTCTTTTCTGTTCCTCCTTTTTTTTTTCTTTTTTGGTACCATCTCTTAGATTGATAATGTTCATCAGCCTTTTTTCCCCTTCTATTGGTTTGGGATTTCACTTTCATTTTTAATCATGTAATCTTTAATGGTTAATTCTGTAATGTTAACATGTATATATATATAAAAAATTAATCAATATCCCTAATTTTCTCCTGAAAAACAAGAGTCTTAAAACACATTAAACATCATCTTCATCTTCTATCTTCCATGCAGTATTTTAAATCTACCTTTCTACATACTCTACAAAATTAAACATTTATGTTTACTACTATGGCTGTAAAAAAATTAGAAAGACATAGTATTTGATAGCATAACAGGGAGACTACAGTCAATAATGATTAATTGTACATTTTAAAATAACTAAAAGAGGCTGGGCACCGTGGTTCATGCCAGTGATCCCAGCACTTTAGGAGGCCGAAGTGGGCAGATCACCTGAGGTCAGGAGTTTGAGACCAGCCTGGCCAACATGGCGAAAGAAACCCCATCTCTACTAAAAATACAAAAATTAGCTAAGCATGGTGGTGGGCTCCTATAATCCCACTACTTGGGAGGCTGAGGCAGGAGAATTGCTTGAACCTGGGAGGTGGAGGTTGCAGTGATCCAAGATCACACTGCACTCCAGCTTGGGCGACAGAGCGAGACTCCATCTCAAAGCAAACAAACAAATAAATAAATAAAATAAATAAGAGAGTATAATTGAATTGTTGGTAACACAAAAGATAAATGCCTGAGGGTTGGATATCCAGTTCTCCATGATGTGATTATTACATATTGCATGCCTGTACCAAAATATCTCATGCACACCATAAAATATATACCCCTACTATGTACCCACAAAAATTAAAAATAAAATTTTTAAATGTACATTTACTACTGCAGTTACCAGTTTGTGGCTTAATATTGCTTTTTACATCACAACTAACTGTATGCATCCAATCGTCATGTTTTTGAAGCATATTTTCTAGAAATTATTTCTATTGGAGTCATATTAGTAGCACATGATCTACATGCTTGGATGTCTAAACATATTTTCTTGGGTCCTGAATCTTGAATGCCATTTAAATTTAAATTTAAATTTAAATGTGGTTTAAAATTCAACTTTTAGAAATTCTCAGAAATCTTAGCTGCATTTCATTCTTTGATCCTCCATTTCCATCTTCCAATTATCTCTTTGGAAAATAATGTGGCTTTCAAAAACACCTTCTAAATTGTGGTTTACAATTATTACCATGGGGTAATAAATACTCAGCAGAAATTTCTAGCCAGTACCAATCCCTGATATGTTCTGTCCCGTGAACAAATATTCTGAAATGTCATTGGGAAGGAGAGAATTCACTGTCTCAACCTGATAAGCATATACGTCTTTAGCAATAGGAGTTATTTCATTTTTTTTTTTTTTTGAGACAGGATCTTGCTCTGTCACCCTGTCTGGAGTATAGTGGCATGGTCTTGGCTCACTGCAGCCTCTATCTTCTGGGCTCAAGAGATCCTCCCATCCCAGACTCCCAAGTCACCGGGACTACAGGTGCACGCCACCATGATGAATTAATTTTTGTGTTTTTTGTAGAGATGGGGTTTTGCCATGTTTCCCAGGCTGGTCTTGAACTCCTGGGCTCAAGAGATCTGCCTGCCTCAGCCTCCCAAAGTGCTGGGATTACAGGGTGTGAGCTACCGCACCTGGCCAGAGTTATTCTTTTTTTTTTTTTGAGACGGAGTCTCGCTCTGTCGCCCAGGCTGGAGTGCAGTGGCTCGATCTCGGCTCACTGCAAGCTCCACCTCCCGGGCTCATGCCACTCTCCTGCCTTAGCCTCCCGAGCAGCTGGGACTACAGGCGCCCCCCCACCATGCCCGGCTAATTTTTTCGTATTTTTAGTAGAGACGGAGTTTCACCTTGTTAGCCAGGATGGTCTCGATCTCTTGACCTCGTGATCTGCCCGCCTCGGCCTCCCAAAGTGCTGGGATGACAGGCTTGAGCCACTGCGCCTGGCCGAGTTATTCTTAAATTGTGAGCCATAGTAAGAAATAGGAAATACTCTTAAAGGCCATTGATTTTCAGTGATATTGCCGGAATTCATGAGCCTTTCCGTTAGAACTACATGCTTTATTCTGCCTGAAGCAATAAAGTTCTACAAATCTAAATATGTTTTCAAACATTGGTGGGAAGTTAGAGATGCAATAACCCCTACAAACCCTGCATGGCAAAGATGCACACCATATCAATTTGGAACATAGAACAGAATTGAACCAATCCTATTGGTAGTCAATATAGCAAGGTTGCATTTTTTAGAACTAACTTTTTCATAGTTGCAGGCAGAGTGATGAAAGATTTTGGCAGCCAGTCTCTTCATATAGACACCAGGAACTGAACCGATGAGTGTGAATTGACACGTAAGCTAAGAGAAGATGAAGGACATGGTCAATATGCAACAAAATGCTGTAACCAAAGAACATCCTGCACAAGCTTGGAGCAAGAAGGATCACTTTTAACAGCTTCTCAATCTCAGCACTAATAGGTGGATAATCCCAAGGCCTCCTGGTGTTAGTGTTCCTTTTTTTTTCTTTTTTCTTGAGAGAGAGTCTCGCTCTGTCACTCAGGCTAGAGTGCAATGGTGCTATCTCGGCTCACCGCAACCTCTGCCTCCCGGGTTCATGCAATTCTCCCACCTCAGCCTCCCGAGTAGCTGGGATTACAGGCACCTTCCATCATGCCCAGCTAATTTTTGTATTTTTGTAGAGACAGGGTTTCACCATGTTGGCCAGGCTGGTCTTGAACTCCTGACCTCAGGTGATCCGCCCACCTCAGCCTCCCAAAGTGCTGGGATTACAGGTGTGAGTCACCGTGCCCAACCTTGTGATGTTATTTGCAGAACACAGAGTTACATGCTTTCTTGCAAAGTGTTACATGCTTCCTTGCAAAGCTACTCAAGGAGTTATTTTATGTCACTCAAACAAAAGTCCATGGTAACACACCACTTCTAAACTGTTAAAGAGAGGGCTTTAACCAAATCTTCTAGGTTGATGAATTAAACGGGGTAGGAAGAAGAGAAGAGCTTTTTAACTGTGCTTTAAAAAATGGTTGTAGATACCCTTTAACATTTTATGCAATCTGAATTTTGTCAAGATCTGACAATAGTATACTTGATAATGAAAATCTTCATGCACACAGAAGGTAAGCAAAATGGAAAATCCCGTAAACCCAACTCCCTCACTACACCGGTAAACTTGTCTCTTCGGTAGAAATCTCCACTTTGGAAAGCTGAGCTCTGCAATGCTCTAACATGGGGGATTCTTACTGTGGTTATCCAAGTCTCAGAACCTGAGACTTCTTACCATTTACTGTCTGTTTACAGCCCAAGATGAACTCTTCTTCTTCGCTAGAGACAATGTTATGGGCTGAGAGACTACAAGTCAGACAGAGTTCCTAGCAAATCATCTGCTTTGTTTTTCTTTCTATTTTGTTTTCATTTCTTTCTATTTTACAAAGTACACCACTCTGGCAGTATACCTTATGCATGTGCCATCCCCTAAGCTGTGCTGGCTGAATCTAAAGGGTAAAACTGGCTTGTTATTTAAAGGAAAAAATGCATGAATTGATGAAATGCATGGAAGAGCAGTTTGCCATCGTTTGGCCTTCTACAGTTTGCAGACCCTGGCATATTACTTGGTAGCTAGTTGGACCCTGAACACTCAACCGGACTTTTTGGAAAACTAAGTTCACAGAATATACACTTGTTCGGCCCCAGTCTATTCTCTTTGGCGGATGGCATCCCTGTAGTTTTTAAATATCATACAACCATTTGCAATTTTTGTAGCTTCCAAAGGAGGAAACAAAGCAACCTCTGGCTGCAGAGGACGCGAGTATAGGCAGTCGATGTGGAAAGAATTTTGGCAACCGATGGTAATTCTCTACATGTTAATGATTTCCATTGCTGTTGTGGATCTCAGTGTTGCTTAAGGTAATTTTAAAATGCACAGAATTGTGATTACACTATGTGAAACCAAGCACCATCGTGTGTTAGAATTCAACTTTGTGGCAGATGAGTCATTCAATTTATGCCAGAACAAAATTCACATGATCAAGGGAGGGATGGAAGAAGGAAAGAAGGGAAGGTGGGAGTGAGGAAGGAAAGAGGGAGAGTGGGAGGCAGGAAGAAAGGAAACAAAGACAAAATTTTTCTTAAATAGACGAAGTAATATCCAGGAAGAGTGAAGTAATCTTAGGTTCTAAACTGAAAATTAAAATTCAAATGGTATGGCAGTATCCTAGCTAGTAGAAATGTTCTGATAGTAGAAAGAGTCTGATATTAATAGATTTCTTTGTGCATTCAACCCCACTTATTTAAAGTTTAGGTATGCGATCATGACTGGCTTCTATTGAGGGTGGCTGTATATCCTTATTTTTCAGTATATTTTGGGGGATATACTGAAAAATAAGAATATACAAAAATAAGAAAATCCAAAGTGAAAATAGCACATCCTTGATTTTTGTTTTGTTTTATTTCTTACCTTGCTACAGGTCTTCAACATCCTTTGTTTTAGAGCCCAGTCTCTACTTTTTGAAGTCTTCTTCTCTCATTTCTAAATTTGTGTCTCTCATCTCAGCCCTGCAAGTGGTCTCCTGTGATCTCCAAAACGCTTTGCTATGAAACTTTAATTCTAAACTTGCTTACATTGGTAAAACAAGCTAATGAATTCTTGTTGAAATGAGTTGGATACTTCTATAGGAATTTTTATTAGGAGGTTTTATAACAAGATCTACAAATCACTTATTATGGGTCATTTACTGAGATCAGAAATGGCCCTAGAATATGGAAATGGATCTTCTAATGATATCCCTTCCAATGATGCTGTCATATTTTACTTCTAGATAATACCTCTCATTGGGATACATTTTACTTGCTTTATGAATATAAAATGAGGAGGCTCTGGTGCAAGAGCATGAACTTTTAAACTTCGCAGACCAAGTGTAATTCTGATTATGTAGATGGTAACACTGTTAACAGTAATTCTCTGAGCTTTGATTGCCCCATCTGTAAGGAAGGTGATGATGCTAGTTATCTCTTAGAAATCATGTGAAAGTTACAAATTTTTTATTATTCTGTAGGGTTTCATTTCCCTGCCACCTCTTGAGAGATAGCTATCATCATTTGGTATACGTATAAATACCTGTAGACAACATATGGACAAGCTGATGCATTTCATCAATAACATTATATGGTACTTATATACTATATAATGTAGCTTGGGGTGCATCACAGTACATGCAGATCAGTATTATAATTCTGTGTGTTATGCTTTATAAATGATCATACCTATAAAATGGTTTGTTTAGCCATCTCTCTACTAATAGACTTGAGGTTGTCTATAATATTTTGTTATTATACATATACATAAAGCGCTAACATAAGGGTAGATTTTTCACTGGTTATTTCCAATAATCAATTGCTTTTTTATGGTGTTAAGTAATCCTTTAATTACCTTTAAATTTCAATTACTAATTGCTGGTGAATAGAAAAGCAATTGACTATTTACGTTGACTTTGTATTCTGTGATTTTGCTGTAATCACTTATTACTTCCAGCAGTTTTTTCTTTGGGATTTTCCACGTACATAATCATATTATTTATAAGGAAAAAGACAATTTTTTATCTTCCTTACCAATTGATATAATTTGTATCTCTTTTTCTTGTCTTATTGCGTAACCTAGAACCTCCATCACAATTTGAACTAGGAATAGTGAGAGGAGACATCCGTGTCTTGTTCTTGATCTTAGGGAAAAAATATTCAGTTTCTCCTAATTAAGTAAGTTATTAGCTTTAGGATGTGAGGAGATATTCTTCATAAAATTGAGGAATTAAGGACTCTACTCCTAACTTGCTCAGAGTTTTTGGGGTTTTCTTTTTGGTTTTTGTTTTGTTTTGTTTTTTTACATGAAGTGGTACTGAATTATATCAAATGCTTTTTCTACTTCAATTTATATAATCTGATGACTTTTCTTCTTTAGCTTGTTGATTTTGCAAATGTGAACCAGCCTTGTATAGATAGGATATACCTCAGTTTGTCATTGTGTATACATATTTTTACATATGGTAGTAATCTATTTGATAATACTTATGTTAATAATTTTTGCATCTATGTTTATAAGAGACATTGGCCTGTAGTTTTAGTTGTGTACATTATCTTTATCTGGTTTATCATGTACAATTCTATTTACTATTACTTATGTTAAGAATTTTTGCATTTATGTTTATGAGAGACATTGGCCAGCAGTTTTTCTTTTGTGCAATGTCTTTATCTGGTTTTGGTATTAGGATCATACTTGCCACATAGCATGAGATAAAAAAAGTTCCCTTTGCTCTTATTTCATGGAAAAGATTCAGGAAATTGGGATTGTTTCTTATGAGTGGGATTGCCACTCTGCAGTCTTCATACATTGAAGTCCTGACACACAGTATCTCAGAATGTGACATTACTTGAAGATAAAGCCCTAAAAGAGGCCCTAAGCTAAAATGAGGTCATTGGGATGGGGCCGTTAGCCATTATGACTGGGGTTTGCACAGAGAAAAGACGATATGAGGACACAGGGGGAAGACAGCCATCTACAAGAAAGCAGAGAGTTCTCAGAAGAAACCAAACCTGTAGACACTTTAATCTTAGACTTCTAGTGTTCAGAATTGCAAAAAAATAAAATTGTGTTATATAAGCCACACACATTTTGTAGTATTTCATATGGCAGCCCAAGCAGACTACTACATGTTTAATCTTTAGAGGTTTGGTAGAATTCTGTAGTTAAACTAGGTGGTCCTGGTACATTTTTGGAAAAGATATTAATTACCAAATCTATTTCTTTATAGATATAAGCCTATTCAAATTATCTATTTGTCTTTGTATGAGTTCTAGCAATTGGTGTCTTTCAGGAATTCTGTTCTTTTCATTGAAATTATCAAATTTGTGGGCATAGTTTTTAATAATATTCTTTTATTACATTTTCCTGTCCATGAAATCATTGATGATAACCTCTCTTTCTTTTGTGATATTACTAGAGTATGTCTTTTCTCTTTTTGCTTGGATAGTATACCTAGAAGTCTTTAAATTTTACTGATTTTTTAAAATAACCTTTTTTTGGTTGCTGCTTTTTTTCTGTAGGCTGTTTTAAAATTTATTGTTATATGCCTTGATTTATTTCTTTCCTTCTACTTGCTTTAAATTTAAATGTATCTTTTTTTCTATACTTTGCCAAGGTGGAAGCTTAGATTATTGATTTTAGATCTTTCTTCTCTAATATATGCATTTATTGCTTTAAAATTTCATTTGCACTCCGTATGTTTCAATAAGTTGTATTTTTTTATTTTCATTGAATTCAAAATATTTAAAACATTTTCTTCAGATTTTTTCTTTGGCCCATGTGTTATTCAAGAGAGTATTATTTCATTTCCACATATTTTGGGAATATCCATCTATCTTTCTGTTATTGATTTCTAGTTTAGTTCTATTGTAGGCTGAGAATATACTTTGTTTTGTTACAGTCTCACGAATGCACCACAAGGTAGCAGTCTCTCATTGTTTGAAGTATCACCTGGAGTTCTTTGTCTAATGACCAAGAAAATTAAGGAGTGTGGACACAAACAGTGAGGTGGGAGCAAAAGTTTAACAACCAAAAGAGGAAAGCCCTCTGCAGTGGAGAGGGGGCCTGAAAGAAGGTTGCCAACTATGAGGCTGAGTCTGGGGTTTTTACGGACTGGGATGGGGAAGAATGTGCTGACTGGGCTGCAGGCTGTTTTGGAGAAAGTATCACTTAGGAAGAGGTATGAGAGTGTAAAGAACCGATTGGAGACAGAAGTGAAGGCTTGGCCCAGGATCTTGGACCGGGACCAGTCGGCAGCTGATGTGATGACTCACCCTATGTAAATGAAGACTTAGCCTGCAGCCAATTACAGAAAGGTAGGCATATGTAAAATAGGTGAAAAGCAAGAGCCTAAGGCATGCCGAGGAGAAAGAAATGTGCCAAAAAGGGGTGGAATTTGTTCACCTGGGTTCACAGAGTAAACATTTCCATTCAAGGATTCAGGCTCTTTCTTATCTGGGGCCTGAAGTTTTATTTCAGGATCTTCTTTGTTTGAAGGAGCTTTACCAAGAACCTACCCTAACTGCCTGTGTGATCAGTTTTTTACTTTCTCCTCTCTTAGTATGATTTCTATGCCTATGAATGTGTTAAGTTGTGTTTTATTGCCCGGAATGTTTTCTGTATTGGTGAGTATTCCATGTGAGCCTGAGAAAAATGTGTATTCTGCTATTGTTGTATGACTTATTCTATAAATGTGAGTTAAAAGTTAATTGATAGTGCTGATCAGTTCAACTATACGTTTTCTGATATTTTGCTGTTTCATCTGTCGGTTACTGACAGAGGGGATTTTAAATGTATATAACTAAATTAGTGGATTATTCCGTTTCTCAATTCAGTTCTATCAGTTCTTACCTCATGCAATTTTATGTTCCTGTTTTTGGCAAATACATATTTGGCATTGATATGTTTTCTTGAAGAATTGTCCTTTTTGATATTATAGAAAGTGCACTTTAATCCATTATAATTTTCCTTGTTCTGAAGTCTGATTTGTATGAAATTCATTAGGTACTCCAGATTTGTTTTGATTAGTGTTTGCATGGCATATCTCACCATCTCTTTGTTTTTAACATATCTGTGTTTTTAAATTCAAAATGAGTTTTCTTTAGAAACGTATATTGGGTGTTTTTTTTTTCTTTAAATCTACCATTATAGTCACATCCTTTTAACTGAAGTACATAAGCATGAGTGTTTAAAGTGATTAGTGACAGACTTGGATGAATTTCTAACATGTTTGTAATCCTATTTATTATATCTGTTGTTTGTTTTTTCCCCATTTTTGGCTGTCAGTGCTTTCTTGTTGAATATTTTTTTAAATTATTTTTATCTTTTGTGTGTACATAGTAGATGTATTTATTTTGGGGATACATGGGATATTCTGAGCAGTTTAAACAATATTATTTTTCCCTTCTCTTGGCATATAAATTACACTTTAAAACAACTTAGTATTTTCCTGAGCATTACTAATATATCTTTTTAGTTAATACAAGTCATGTTTTGAATACCATGATATTACTTCCTGGACAATGGAGCTGCCTCTTAAGAGAGTATTCTTAATTCCACCCTCCCATTCCTTATGTAATTACTGCCATGTGTTTATTTTATTTACATATATGCTATTATCTCTTAATACATTGCTATTATGGTTACTTTAAATATCCATCTGTCCAGTCATATGCAAAAGATTGAAACTGTACCCCTTCCCTACACCATATATAAAAATCAACTCAAGATGGATTAAAGGCTTAAATGTAAGACCCAAAACTACACAAACTCTGGAAGACAACCTAGGCAATATGGACATAGGAATTGGTAAAGATTTCATGACAAAGATGCCAAAATCAATCTCAACAAAAGCGAAAATTGACAACTGGAATCTAGTTCAACTAAAGAGCTTCTGGACAGCAAAAGAAACTAACAGAGTAAACAGGTAACCTACAGAATGGGAGAAAAATTTTGCAAAATATGCATCATACGAAGGTCTAATATCCAGCATCTATTAGGAACTTAGACAAATTTACAAGAAAAAACAAACTACCCACTAAAAAGTAGGCAAGGACATGAACACACACTTTTCAAATGAAGACATACATCCAGTCAACAAGGAAATGAAAAAAAACTCAATCTCACTGATTCTTAGAGAAATGCAAGTCAAAACCACAATGAGATACCGTCTCACACCAGTCAGAATGGCTATTATCAAAAAGTCAAAAAATAACAGATGCTGGCAACGTTGCGGAGAAAAGAGAACACTTGTACACCATTGGTGACAGTATAAATTAGTTTGACCATTGTGGAAGGCAGTATGGTGATTCCTCAAAGAGCTAAAAAAGAATCAGAAGAATGTAATATTTGTTCCATTCCCTGATAAGTCTGACCAAGTAGAGGAGTGTGTTGGCGCACACTAAGTACTTATCGAATCAACCTAAAAAAGACAAATTGGACGGTGGTATTAACATAAGGCATGGTGGAGCAGAGAATTCTGCTCCTGGAGTTTCAGTCATGTGGAATAAGAAAGTATTCCAAGATTTTTGTTTGCAGTTGTGGAAAGAAAGTATTCTGAGATTTATGTTTGCAGTTGTAAAATAACATTCAACATGTATGCCTGAAGGTCTAAAGGCATCCGTAAGTCTAGTGAATGCATTTAAATTTTATTTTATTGTAATCTTTTGTCTTGGATGAATGCAAAAAGAGAGCTTTTGAATGCTGTAGATTAAAGGGGAATGGGCTTAGCTTTTCTTCTTGCTAGAGCCAAAGGAACAGCTTGCAGCTCCCTGTGGTGGACAAATAGTACTCTTGAGAAATGCTGCCTGCAGATTTAAGAACACTAAGACAAAGGTAACTTAGCAATAACATCATTTCCAACGAGGTATCCAGTAAATTGTGCATTCACATTGTCAAAGATTGCTAGTCTTATGTTAAAATATACACGAACATTCACTAAAGAGGAGAGGGGTCATAAATTATTCCTATTATTGCACAGGAGTAAATGTGCAATGGAGGTCTCCTTATCGCTCCTTCACCTGCAGCTTGTTACAACTTTATGCTCATAGCTAAACTCAGCTGCAGAGGACATAAATGAATGACAACATCTGTCAAATAGCATTCCAACAAGAAAAAATTCCCTCCTTGAATGCCAAGAAGGAAAGAAAGGAAGGAAGGTAAAAGGGAATGGAAGAATGGATAATAAAGAAAGAGAAAGAGAAGGAAGGAAAGAGAAAGGAAAGAAGGGAGGGGGGAAGGGAGGGAGGGAAGAAAGAAGAGAGATAGGGAGGAAGGAAAGGAGGAAGGGAGGGAGGGAGGAAAATTAAACAGAGATAAGGGGGAGGAGGAGGGGAAAGAATAAAAAAGGGAGAGAGAAAAAGAAAAGAAAGAAGGGAAGAAAGAAAGAAAGAAAGAAAGAAAGAAACAAAGCCCAGCCCTTCAAACCCCACAATGATTTCTGAGTGATTTTTAAAGTTTGCAAAATATTGATATAGTAGAAAAAAATGGATCAATTCCAAATTTGTTATAAATGTAAATGTTAGTAACATTTAGAAACAACACCACTTTTGGCCTTAAATTAAATGGATTTATCAAAGATCTACATCAAACTGATTCAAAGAGAAGTATAAAATGTTATCAACAATTGACCTCAACAAATTAAGCCTACAACGAAAGGCTTGCCATTACTAAAAACACTGGGTCAGATATTAGTGGGACAGTTTTTAAAATATTAATAAAGAAATAGCTCTGATGAAATAATTTTTAAAGAACAAAATAAAAATGAAATTTTACTCAGAAAATATACTTAGCTTTAGCTTAGTACCAGAGTCTGATATACCACAGAAATAAAATTCATGTGACAATATTACTTGTAAATAATGATGTGAAAAACCTAGAAAAAATATGACTTAATTTGAATTTTAATAGAATGAGTCATGTGGCCAAAAACATTATCATCCCAGAAGCATAAAATTTTAATATGAGGAAATAGAATATTCAAAAATATTACATATTTAGGTCAACATTTTGAAGCACTTCAAGTGTGTGCAGGAAGTAGTTACAATTAAAATGTTAATTGCAATATCTCTGCCTATTGAATTATGGCTTATTTTAGATTCTCTCTCCTACATCACCACCTTTCCAAAATGTTCTCAAACATTATTGTTATCATGCTTTAAATATAAACAAAATATTATTTTAAATTGCAGTTTAGAATTTACTACTATTAAGCATGCATTAAAGATAAAACAACCTTTTAGAAAATGAGGCCTAATGAAATCGTTTGTTAAATAAGCCAACTATTTCTCCTTAAACCAACATCTAGAGGATCACTTAATGATGTCATCCTTAAAACTGGCAGCAAATGAAAGGATTCCTCTTCCTGTCATTTTCCTGCAACCTCGAATTCACTCATATCTCCTATGTACTGAATTCTTGTGTCCCCTGAAGTTTCCATGCTGAAGCCCTAACCCCCAAAGTAATGGCATTTGGAGGTGGAGCGCCCACAATCGGATGAGTGTCCTTACAAAAAAAGGACGAGAGACCAGAGACCAGAGAGCAGAGCTCGCTCTCTCTTCCATGTGAGGACCTAGTAAGTCAGGAGGTGATCCCTCACCAGAGAAGTCAATCTGCCACGCCTTGATCTTGAACTTCCAGCCTCCAGAGCCGTGAGCAATAAATGTCTGTTGTGTAAGCCACTCAATTTATTTAGTTAACAGCCTGAACTAAGACAAGACTTCAAAAGGAAAGAGAGAGATAATTTTGGGAAAGCATGAATTATAATTACATTTTTAAAGACAATATAATTAAATACATAGACAATTCAAGACAATCAAATTAACATATGAGAATTAATAAATCCAAAAGCATTTCTATGCATTAGCAATGATTAGTTAAAAGATAAGATGGAGAAAATGAATCTACTCAATGTGAAATTCTTAAAGAAGCTCATATTGAAACTTTAACAACTTTATAAGGAAAAGTATCAAATCTAGCATAAATGGAGAGGCATACTATATATGTGATGTTTATGACTGGATACTATAGAAAAAGAGGGAACGAGGAAAAGGGGAGAAAAGGGAAATTTTCTACCATGTTGATATAGAGTTTTAATGAAAAACCAACACATTTCCAATTACATTTACTTTGTGACTTGGCACAGTCTATTGTGAAAAATGAAAATATGTGCTATATAATCTGTAATATGTATTACAAATGTAATATGCATGTAATATAATAAATTTAATGTGTTTATAATGCATTACCAAATGTACCATGTGTTACCTTTCAAAACAGGTAAGATGTATTTTTAAAAGGAAAAAATCTATCAGATAATTAATATATTATAGTGAATCTAGGATTCACATTCACACTCACATGTACTATACATGTAATGCAATAAATGTAATGTACTTGATAAGTCATTATCAAATGTAGTATGTATTACATTTCAAAATAGGTAATACGTATTTTTAGAAGGAAAAAATATTTACCAAATAATTAATATATTATAGTGGACCTAGCATTCACATTCAGAGCACAGAAAGGAAGAAATAATCTTGACACTGCCCATTGTATGTGTAAGAGTAAAACATACCATATTAGGACATTACAGATGAATTTACTTTAAATGGATTGCTAAAGTAATGCTGTTTGCGGGGGTTAACTCCTTGTAAAAACCAGAGCTATAGCCATCATTTCCAAATGAGTTATGGGGTGAAATTGAAAGAATGCACTCAGAAGGAAAAAACAAGAGGAGGTTCACAGTCGTGAATGGTGTCCTTAGTGGCCAGACAGATATAAATCCACACGATCTTCATTAAGGCCAGACACTGCCAGTAGCAGACAAAGAGAGGCAGGCTGGTATGGTGGAGAGACACTCTGGAATCAGCAGGCTGGGTATAAATTCCAGGCTTCAGGCCTCTGACATTAAATCTGTAAAATCGGGATAATTGTCACCTCATTGTGCCATTTGTGATGAACTTTAAAGAGCTCATATTTGCAAGGAACAGGGGGTCCATGACGTCAAAAGGCTTTCCTCCAGTTGGAGTAACCTTCCTTTGACACAAATATTTCTGATACATCAGACAGAATTCACTAAATGCGGAGCCAAAATTTGCAGAATGTTCAAAAGCAGTTCTTTGAATGTGCAGAACATGGTAAAGTTTTCTCAGATGAACCCCCAGTAGAGTTTTTCAGTAGGCTTGCTGGTGTTTTCCTAGCGGACCCAGCAGGAGTATTTTTGGCAGCTGGGAGTTTTCATGCAGATGGAACGTCAGGGGCTTCACAATGAAAAATGCTGCAATCTCCTACTTTGTAGCATTGTCTGTGGATGCTAAATTGCATCCTTTATCTCCGTTAATAGAGTGTGTATTATTTTTCTACATTTACAGGTATCTTTCCATCAGATGCTCTTGTCCTTGTGCAAACTATATGAAAGTCAGAACATCAAAATGAAATGTAGAATAAGGGAAAATGGATACATGCAATGTTAATTGACCACTCTGGACATGATGGTGCAAGGTGCCATGTTATTATATTTTCTTTTCTGTCATTTCTTGACTTACTCTTTCCTTCTTTTTTTCCTTTTTAGGAAATATCAATAAGGCCTTATTGATATAGGAGATTTTTAAAAATCCTGTCCAGTCTAATCACGAAAATCAAAACTCTTATCCAATTAAAGTTTTTCGCTTGTCCTGTGCTATGGTTTGAATATTTGTCCCCTCCAAAACTCATGTTGAAATGTAAACTCCAGTGTAGCAGTATTGAGAGGTGACTGGCTCATGAAGGCTCTGCTATCATGGAATAATGCATTAATGAGTTATTGCATTTATGGTTTGTCAAGAGAGTGGGAGTGGTGGCTTTATGAGAAGAGGAAAGAGAGACCTGAGCCAGCACTATTAGCACTCTTGCCATGTGATGCCCTGTGCCACCTGGGGATTCTACAAAGTCCCCACCAGCAATAAAGCACTCACCAGGCTGGGTGCAGGGGCTCACAGCTGTAATCCCAGCATTGTGGGAGGCTGAAATGGGAAGATTGCTTGAGGTCAGGAGTTCAAGACCAGCCTGAACAACATAAAGAGAAGCTGCCTTAAAAAAAAAAAAAAAAAAAAATTAGTCAGGTGTGGTGGCATGTGCCAGTAATGCCAGTTCCTTGGGAGGCTGAAGTGGGAGGATCCCTTGAAGCCAGGAGTTTGAAGCTGCAGTGAGCTATGATCATGCCACTGCACTCCAGCCTGGGTGACAGAGTGAGATCCTGTCTCTAAAAGTAAAAATTACAAAAAGAAGACTTTCACCAGATGTAGCCCCTTGACCTGAGACTTCTGAGCCTCCAAGTCTGTAAGAAGTAAATTTCTTTTGTTTATAAATTGCCAACTTTCACGCATTCTGTTAGAAGCAACAGAAAACAAACTAAGAAACCCTAGTTCTAGCCAGTCTCGGTTCAGAAATACAACTGGAGTCAAAAGCCGTGGTTAAATTTTTCTAATTTTCCACTTACTCTTAAGCAACTTTTTGTCTGCTTGCTCAGGTACCTTTCAGTGCCCGTTTCTTTCAAGGTAGGAGTGTGAAAAACAACACACCCAGGTAAGGCATAAGAAGGAGGTATTGTAGAAAAGTTGCACAGTTGAGGGTATGGCTGATTCAAAGCCCTGATTTGCTCTTTCCTGGGGTATTGCTGGGGTTTGGAGACATCATTTTCACTAAAAATTATTTTCGAAGTTTTCTTTTTCCAGGCACTGTCTCCTTCAGCTAGATGTCCTTGGGTTCTCCTATGGCTTTGATGCAGTTTCTTTTTTATTTTATTATATTTTATATTCTGGGGTACATGTTCAGGATGTGCAGGTTTGTTACATAGATAAAAGTGTCCCATGGTGGTTTGCTGCACCTATCAACCCATCATCTAGGTATGAAGCCTGGCATGCATTAGCCATTTTTCCTGATGCTCTCCCTCCCTCGCCATCCCCCAACAGGCCCCAGTGTGTGATGTTCCCTTCCCTGTGTCCATGTGCTCTCATCGTCAGCTTCCACTTATAAGTGGGAACATGCAGTGTTTGGTTTCCTGTTCTTGTGTTAGTTTGTTGACAATAATGGCTTCTAGCTCATGCATGTCCCTCCAAAGGACATGATCTCGTTCCTTTTGGTGGCGGCATAGCATTCCATTGTGTATATGTACCATATTTTCTTTATCCAGTCTACCATTGATGGGCATTTGGGTGGATTCCATGTCTTTGCTATTGTGAATAGTAATGGAATGATTTATATTCCTTTGGGTATCAATAGCTTAATTGACCAAATGATGCAGTTTCAATCATTTGTCTTCTTGGATGCCAATTTGCACAGAAACCCTTCCTGTTCTGTGCTGGGAGTGTATAACCATGGACAAGAGGTCACTTTCAGAGTTTTCAGCTGTAAGTCTCATATATTTCATCCTCAAGGAGGTGTATATTAAGCTCCCTGATTTGATCTCACGACAGGGGAAATGTTGCCAAAACACCGGGGGTTTGGTTTAGGTCCTGTTGCTCACCAGAAAGAAAGCCAATCACGGAGACAGCTGTTGCCCAGGAAGAAGGCTTTTATGGGTGCGGCAGCCAAGGGGACAGGAGAGAAATGTCAAATCCATCTCTGCAACCAAGTCAAACTGGGGGTTTATACGTTGGGGCAGGAATCTACAGGAATTGAGGGAGGTGGGTAAGGAAAAGGAGCTTCAGTTCCTTGATACGACCTGGGAGGCCTGAGGGTCAGTTTCCTGAGAAAGGAAATCAGATTAGACCAATGTGAGTTTCAAGCTTTAAGACTGGGAGGAATCATTTCTATGTTGATTAAAAATAATAACAACAGGCTGGGCATGGTGGCTCACGCCTGTAATCCCAACACTTTGGAAGGCTGAGGTGGTGGACCACCTGAGGTCAGGAGTTTGAGACCAGCCTTGCCAACATGGTGAAACCTCGTCTCTACTAAAAATACAAAAATTAGCTGGGCGTAGTGGTGTGCACCTGTAATCCCAGCTACTCAGGAGGCTGAGGCAGGAGAATTGCTTGAACCCAAGGCAGAAGAGGTCGCAGTGAGCTAAGATTGTGCCACTGCACTCAAGTCTTGGTGACAGAGTGACACTCTGTCTCAAAATAAATAAATAAAAATAAAAAAGTTTATAATTAAAAACAAAATAATAATTTAAAATATTTAAAAAATTAAACAGTAAAAACAAAAAATTAATTAATAACAAGAATAAAAAATGTAAAAATAAAATAAAAAAACAAAAATAAATAAAATTAAAATAAATAAATACAAATTAACAAAATAATAACCATCAGTTCTATGGTGAAGTTGGGGTGGTTTCAGAAAGAGGAGATACTGAATAAGAAAGATAATAGTAGATAAGTAAGGTGCTGTTCACTTCATTTGTAGTGAAGGACATGCTCTCATTCCTTTTGGTGGCTGCCTTCTTCTCCATCTTTCAACTGTCTTCTCCATCTCTCTCAATTCTTCATGCCAGATGTTTGGGTTCCAACAGAAAATATAAACCTTCCTCCAAGGAATTCCTCATAATTGGCCTTGGGCACTTCTCTGTAGATTCTTGACCTTCTCTCATTTAGCCTGGAGGTTGTCTAATTGGCTAATAGTGGAAGAAGCAGTTTCACAGTCCCACAGCATGTCTACTTAGGCAAAGATAAGGTAGAGTAGTTTTCACTTATTGTGTTGTTCTCAGGGAAAAATATAATGGTACAACATGAATAGTTGTCATTCAAAAAAATGAGACAGTAGAAAAAGTTGTCTTCAATATCATGTCAAAACACATAAATGTTGGTTTTCTTGTTATTCAAACATCTTCTCTAATACTTCAGGAAAAGAATACTGAAAAACCCCACAAAAAATGGACAAAGTCTAGAAATAAGTAATAAGTAGGGAGATCCAATGTGCATGATATATAATAAGTATGTGACATATTTATTACATACTTATGAGTATATATACTTATATACTTACATACTTATTATATAAGTATATATACTTGTAAGTATATATATTACATATACATATCAGTATATATTATATGTATATAAGTATATTATATAAGTATTAAGTATGTGAAATACAAGATAGTGTACTTCAGCCAAATTATTGTTGGTGAGTAGTTCTGGCAAAAAAGGTAATGGGAAAGACTGAACCTATTTAAAGGTACTATTAAGAGTAAACTAGGTGTGTGGTTTTATTTCTGGGTTCTCTATTCTGTTTCATTGGTGTATGTGTCTGTTTTTGTACCAGTACCATGCTGTTTTTGTTACTGTAGCCTTGTAGTATAGTTTGAACTCAGGCAGCATGATGCTTCCAGCTTTGTTCTTTTTGATTAGGGTGGCCTTGCCTATTTGGGCTCTTTTTTTGATTCCATATGAATTTTAAAATAGCTTTCTCTAGTTCTGAGGCAAATGTCAATGGTAGTTTCATAGCAATAGCATTGAATCTATAAATTGCTTTGGGCAGTATGGCCATTTTAATGATATTGAATCTTCCCACTTATCTATAAGCATGGAATGTTTTTCCCTTTGTTTGTGTCATCTCCGGTTTCTTTGAGCAGTGGTTTGTAGTTCTCTGTGTAGAGATATTTCACTACCCTAGTTAGCTGTATTTGTAGGTATTTTATTCTTTTTTGTGGCAATCGTGTATGGGAGTTTTTCCTGATTTGACTCTCGGCTTGACTGTTGTTGGTGTATAGGAATGCTAGTGATTTTTGTACACGAATTTTGTGTCTTGAGACTTTGCTCAAGTTGTTTATCAGCTTAAGAAGCTTTTAGTCTAAGACTATAGGATTTTCTAGATATAAGATTATGTTGTCTGCAAACAGAGATAGTTTGACTTCCTCTGTTCCTATTTGGATGCCCTCTATTTCTTTCTCTTACCTGATTGCCTGGCCAGGAATTCCAATACTATGTTGAATAGGAATGGTGAAAGATTTCCTATTCAATAAATAGGGCTGAGATAACTGGCTAGCCATATATGCAGAAAATTTTAATGGGACCCCTTCTTTACACCATACACAAAAATTAACTCAAGATGGATTAAAGACTTAACATGTAAAATCCGAAACTATAAAAGCCCTGGAAGACAACCTAGGCAATACCATTTAAGACACAGGCACAGGCAAAGATTTCATGATGTAGACACCAAAAGGAATTGCAACAAAAGCAAAAATTGACAAATGGGATCTAATAAAACTAAAGAGCTTCTGCACACCAAAATAAACTATCAATAGCATAAACAGACAACTTACAGAATGGGAGAAAAATGTTGCAAATGATGCATCTGACAAAGATCTAATATCCAGCATCTCTAAGAAACTTAAGCAAATTTACAAGAAGAAAACAAACAACCCTATAAAAAAGTGAGCAAAGGACATGAACAGACACTTTTTAAGAGAAGACATATATGCGGCCAACAATCATATGAAGAAAAGCTCAGTACCAGTGATCGTTAGAAAAATGCAAATCAAAATCACAATGAGATACCATCTCACATCAGTCAGAATGGCTATTATTAAAAAGTCAAAAAATAACAGATGCTGACAAGGTTGTAGAAAAAAAGGGAACACTTACACACTGTTGGTGGGAGAGTAAATAGTTCAGCCATTGTGGAAGACAGTGTGGTGATTCCTCAAAGACCTAAAGACAGAAATACCATTCGACCCAGCAATTCCATTACAGGGCATATACCCCAAGGAACGTAAATCACTCTATTATAAAGACACATGCATATGTATGGACATTGCAGCACTACTCACAATACCAAAGACATGGAATCAACCTAAATGCCCATCAATGATAGACTAAAGAAAACGTGGTACATATACACCATGGAATACTAGACAGCTATAAAAATTAATGAGATCATGTCCTTTGCAGGGATATGGATGGAGCTGGAGGCCATTATCCTTAGCGAACTAACACAGGAACAGAAAACCGAATACCCCATGTTTTCACTTATAAGTGGAAGCTAAATGATGAGAACAGATGGATACGTAGAGGGGAACAACACACACTGGGGACTTTTGGAGGATGGATGGTGGGAGGAGGGAGAGGATCAGGAAAAATAACTAGTGTGTACTAGGCTTAATACTGGGTATTGAAATAATCTGTACAGCAAACCCCCATAACACAAGTTTACCTATGTAACAAATACACACTTGTACCCCTGAACTTAAAATAAAAGTTAAAAAACAAAAATAAAAAGACTGAACTCAACTAGTTTTAAATCATTAATTTAGAAGACAATCCTAAAATCTTAAGGTTGAAAACGTGAAACAAAAAGGAAACAGATGAGGCATAATCCATGCTGACTCATTCTTCTTTCAAAGCAAGCTCTCAAAATCTTGTTTTATCCTGTATACACACACACACTCTTTCTCTTTCTCATAAGAAATATAGAGGAAAAATAAAGGAGAATTTTACGAACAAAATCAGGTGATAAAACAGGGGTAAGTTGACAAATAATCATAAATATATCAAGCTAACTGTAATCATCAGTTGTATTAAAGAAACTCTTTAATACAGGAGTGCAAGACTGTCAAGAATGGTGAATGATCTGAGATATCACCCTCCTTGCAAACAGACCATTTAGCCTAGCATGTTTTCATAAATGCTGATGGAAGACATGAGATTCCTGAAACAGAGACAAAAGATACTATTACTCATGCACAGCAGGCAACATAAGCTTCAACTTCAAGTGTGTGAGTTTTCCCTGCGTTCTCCCTGTCATGCAGTAAGTTCGTGTTGCAGCTGAGGGACTTCAAGCTTAAGAAATTCCCATTTTTCAGCTGCATCCATGTCCCTACAAAGGACATGAACTCATCCTTTTTTATGGCTGCATAGTATTCCATGGTGTATATGTGCCACATTTTCTTAATCCAGTCTGTCACTGATGGACATTTGGGTTGATTCCAAGTCTTTGCTATTGTGAATAGTGCCACAATAAACATACGTGTGCATGCGTCTTTATAGCAGCATGATTTATAATCCTTTGGGTATATACCCAGTAATGGGATGGCTGGGTCATATGGTATTTCTAGTTCTAGATCCTTGAGGAATCGCCATACTGTTTTCCACAATGGTTGAACTAGATACATCATTCTCAGCAAACTATCGCAAGAACAGAAAACCAAACACCACATGTTCTCGCTCATAGGTGAGAATTGAACAATGAGATCACTTGGACACGGGAAAGGGAACATCACACACCGGGGCTTGTTGTGGGGAGGGGGGAGGGGGCAGGGATGGCATTGGGAGTTATACCTGATGTAAATGACGAGTTGATGGGTGCAGCACATCAACCTGACACATGTATACATATGTAACAAACCTGCACGTTGTGCACATGTACCCTAGAACTTAAAGTATAATTAAAATAAATAAATAAATAAATAAAAATAAAAACAAAGAAACTCCCATCTTTCGTGAGAGTGAGAAACTGCCTACCATTTGCCTCTGGCGGAGATGTTATCCTTATGATACTGCATAGCTCTCCCCACCGGAGATTCTTCCGACTATGTTGTTATGTTTCAAACATCTTTGAAAAACATTCAGAATAAAAGTTGTTGGTCCTCCTCAGGAAAGAATTGCATCTCAAGAGAGACAGTGATCACCACTAAAGCCACTTTGACTTGATATTGTTTTAGACAACGTACCTGAGACAAAAGCAATTTTTAAAAATCATACAAAATCAGGAAGAAATAACACATTAGCAATATTCACAGTTAATAAGAATGCAAAACTGATAAAAAATTTCTTCCTTAAGCCATGATGTTATGCAGTAATTCTGCAGGATAAAGAATGAATACATAAAAATTAATAGCAAATTATATACACACATACAATTTAGAAAATACAGCAAATACAAACTAAAGACGAAATTATAATAGTCCTAGGACTTCAGGAGTAAACGTATGAGAGAACTCACATAAGCTTTATAAAGAATACAGTTGAGAGTTCACTTAGGCACAGTTTTTTTTTTTTTCAACCAAATGTGGATTGAAAACACAGTATTCACGAGATGGGAAATCTGAGTATACTGAGTTTACTCAGTTTACTGAGGTCCAATTCATGTGAGTTCTGCAGGGCATGCTTTGGGACACGAGTATGTTCAGATTTTGGTGTAAGTAGGAGTCCTGGAGACTATCTGTCTCACATACTGAGGATGATTGTAACTCCAATGTTATAAAGGAGGATACAATCTACGTGGATTAAGGAAAACAAGCACCATCATTGTGCCCAAGTTATTGGTATTAGATATAAATTATCTACAAATTAAGCCATAAGTGAGTGCAGTTCTACTTTTAAAATACTACTTTTTTTGAAGGAAAAAGAAATCAGATATGGTGACTCTTTTGTAGAAAAATAAACTGGGAAGAATAGAATATTCTGAAACAGATTGATAATGCATGGAGTTTTCCCTACCATCTAATTTATATTAGTGCTTTATTTATACCTGAGACAAGCATGAAGCTCATAGCAGAAATTGAGGTCTCCAAATGCCTGTGTACACCTGTTGCATTACCTCTTACTAGATTCAAGACATACGGCAAGTTCCTTAGCATCGTTGTGTTTGTATTTTCTCATTTTTTCAATTGTGACAATAAATCACTAATATTGTCAGTCTTTTGTATAAATGGAAAGGGATTCGTATACAAGTGCTAGTTAAAATATTGTCCTGTATGTAGTATGCATACAACCCGCAATATGTAGGGGGTACCTAATTTTTAGCTATGGTGTCATTATTATTTTTGGCATAACTGGAAATTGAATAATGAGTTGGGATTAGGATATGAAGAGTTGAATAAATACTTGCAATAAAATAGTGCATCCAGGAACAGATCCCAAAACATAAAACAAGCTAGTGTATGATGTAGGCTTCCATCACATTTGAAAATTTTTAATAGTAAGTGAGTATCCCTTGAGGCGGGAAAAGTGATTCCTGTCATTCATTTATATAGACTAAAATTCATTTCCTCTGGATTAAATATTTCAGAGTAAAAAGGAGTACAATACAGTGCCAGAAAAAAGCTTGAAATGATTTTCCTTAAATGATCTGAAAGTGGTAAATATGGTTTTAGCACTGAACTCACCTATTGTTAAAATGTCGGTATATTGGGCTACATTTTAATAGATTGCAAGTACTATCAATAAAATCAGAGCATACATGAAAACATTAAGTATTAAAGTCTATAATATATAAAATAACTATAATATATATTTTAAAATACAAATACATAAAGAATATAGAAAAAAAGGATAATATACATTATTCACAAAAAAACTATTTAAGACCAGGCATGGTCACTCACGCCTGTAAATCCAGCACTTTGGGAGGCCGAGGCAGGCAGATCACGAGGTCAGGAGATCGAGACCATCCTGGCTAACATGGTGTAACCCCGTCTCTACTAAAAATACAAAAAAAAAATGAGCCAGGTGTGGTGGCGGGCGCCTGTAGTCCCAGCTACTGGGGAGGCTGAGGCAGGAGAATGGTGTGAACCCGGGAGGCGGAGCTCGCGGTGAGCCGAGATCCGGCCACTGCACTCCAGCCTGGGGGACAGAGTGAGACTCCGTCTCAAAAAAAAACCAAAAAACAAAAACACACACACACACACACACACAAAAACAAACAAACAAACAAAAAGATTTAATTTACAAATAAGCTATTACTCATCACATTGGGAGAAATGTCAATTAAGATCTAAACATTCACTTCATAGATTGGTAAAGAGGAGGTTTCATAACAGCGAATTGATGAGTGGATGGAGAAACTCTCTCATAAATAGCTGATGAGAATATAGACTACTGTAACATCATTGGAGGAATTTTGCAATACCTATCATGATGAAAAATACACGTACATTTTGAGGCAAGAGTTCCAGTTTTAGGAATAGTTTTAATCCGGAGTGTGTAACGAATCAGAAGCATCTTGCTTTTCTCAGGGCAGTTCCTGGAAGCTCCACCCACCACCTTCCACTCGCGTCTCATTGGTTAGGAAGAGCTCCAGATGGGCATGCTGCCTTCTGGGGAATCTGAGCAGGTAAAGATTTTTATCTGGACACATTGCCTTTCTAAGAAAAACTGCTATGACATAGTGGTTTGTTTTTCTTTTCAATTGTATCGGGCACCCTCCAAAACCAGGATAAGTTCAGAGAGAATCCTCACAGTGCTTTCTTATACAGATATGTAGAAAGATGAAAGACCAAGATAGTAGACATTGTACAAATAAGTGTGTGTGTATATGCATTTGTGTAAGTAGGTGGTGTGTGTGTGTGTGTGTGTGTGTGTGTGTGCATGTGTATTGTTTAAAAGGGCAAAAATATTAAAGAGAAAGATAGTGGACATTTTACAAATAAATGTTTGTACATGCATTTGTGTATGTGTTTGCGTGTGTGTATATGTATATGTATATTTTTGAAGGACAAAAGAAATCTTGGTAATAATATTTGCCTCTTATGAATAGGAGTGGAAGAAGCATATTTCATTTTATATATTGAATTGTGTTGAAATTTTTACCACATAATTATTACTTTGTAAAAATACATCTTAAGACTATTACATATGATACATATAACATATTAGTAATACTAATCATACATATTGCATATGTTAATGCACATATGATATATATCTACATATTACTTATATGAATATATAGTACCTATTACATAGGTGTTAAAATATTCTGTATGTATATGATATACACATGTGTTACATATATTTTAGGTAACGCATATATATATATATGTGTATGTATGTATTGTAAACCAAAAATAAACTTCTAAGGCCTGCCCCAACCATCTCAGTGGACCCCTCCTCTCAGACAAGGACATCCCGGGGTTAACCTGAAAATCTCGTTCAGCCTATGACTGAGGAGAAGGGGATCAGACATGCCCCATTCTACCCTTCCAGCATTAACATTAACACAGACCTTAAGTCTGATAAGAAACTTTTACAGTCTATTGTATCTGAAGCCTGCTACCTGGAGGCTTCATCTGCATGGCAAAACCTTGGTCTCCACAACCCTTTATCTTAATGCAGATATTCCTTTCTACTGATAGTAGGTTGGTGCAAAAGTAATTGCTGTTTTTGCCATGGAAAGTAAACCGCAATTAGTTTTGCACAACCTAATAATAATTCTTTCAAGCAATTGCCAATCAGAAAAAATTTAAAACTACCTATGACCTGCAAGTTCCCCACCTTCCTACTTCTAGTTGTCCCACCCTTCCCGATGAAACCAGTGTAAATCTTATACATGAGTCCATTGATGTATTATATGTATTACATCTCCCTAAAATGTGTAAAAGTAAACTGCACCCTGACTACCTTGGGCACATATCATCAGGACCGCCTGAGGCTGTGTCACAGGTGCATCCTTAACTGTGGCAAAATTAACTTTCGAAATTGATTGAGAACTGTCGCAGATATTTTGGGTTCACAGTGTACATTTTAAATATATACATAAATGTACATACATGGCTTAGTACACTTAATTATGCATTATTAAGGTATTATGAAAGACTCGGGGAGTTAATATATGGGAAGACACTTGGTAAAATGAACACAAAGTATCCCAACCTAAGTAATTAATTTACTCACTGAAACAATTTATATTTGTTTCACTTCAAAACTTGCTTCAAATACCAATTAAATAAAGTTCAGTATGTCTCCAAGTTTAAACTAAAAACAAGGTCAACAAAATTTCCTCACGCATCAACTTTATCCAGACAAAGCCATTAGAATTTGTCTGAGAGGAAAAGCATTTTAATTGGTGTATAATAAACATTAAAAGCTCTCCCAAGTGGAAATGGCTTGATGCAGTCAAGCCGTACTTATTAATCAGAGTCTGGATTTCAATGTTGATGCTGCCTCACTTCCCTGCTTTTTCATTTTCAGTTTTCACAGTATTTTCTGATTTATTTTGTGGGGGGAGTATCTGACTCTCTCTTCAAATCAAAGCAGAAACTAGAAGTAAAAACTGGTAGGTTTTTACTTTGGTAGATACAGTAGAAATGTTCAGAGTGGTTCAGATATGTATACATGGAAATTAGTCCTCAGTGGTGAAATTTAAGGGGTCAAAGATCAATTTGGAAGCAATATTTGCAACAAGATGCTTTCACTCTGGATGAATTCTCTAAACCATTATTTGAATGTGAACATCAATAAGGTCCTGCACCCGTAGAGAATGCAACAGGCAGAGAGATTATGCATCTATTGTATCCTCATTTTCCATCTGGGAAAGTTCAAGGCACTAATGAACTCTAGGAATACAAAGATAAATAGGATGTTGTTTTGGTGCTAAGGAGCCCATCATAACCACAAATGTAGGGGTGAATTTGGTTGATAGAATGAGTAACAGCCTCAGATTTAGGTTGCAACAATGGCTTCACCAAATTTTAGCCATGCAAACTTGAGTACATTTGTCTACCCGACACTTACTTTTCTTGCCTTTGAGGTGAGATGAATCCTTCTGTACTGAGCTGAGATATCTTCCCAAGAAGTAAGCAAGAAATTGACTGAAGAGCATCTATTCTCATGTCTGACACATGGTGCGGAGACTACAAGCAAATTTTCCTTTTCCCTAAGACACAAGTGCTAAAATAAAAGGTGTAGAAAGTACTGCAAGAGGAAGGAAGATAATGTACATAATCTTTTGTGGGGAGGAGGCAGAAGAAGTGATGAGAGATTATTCGAATTATGAGAATCCTAGGAAACGAATCATAGACAAAAAGTGGCACTGGTGGTGGGGCAGAGGAACAGGGTGTGCCGATCAAGCAAATCTTGAAGACTTGATGTAGCTGGAGAACTGATGAGTAATACGTAGACTAGGCCAGGCATGGTGGCTCACTCCTGTAATCCCAGCACTTTGGGAGGCTGAGGCGTGTAGATCATCTGAGGGGAGCAGTTCGAGACCAGGCTGGCCAACATGGAGAAACCCCATCTCTACTAAAAATACAAAAATTAGCTGGGTGTGGTGGTGCACAGTGTAATCCCAGCCACTCAGGAGGCTGAGGCAGGAGAATTGCTTGAACAATTCTTAAGGGAGGTGGAGGTTGCAGTGAGCCGAGATCGCACCTCTGCAGTCCAGCCTGGGAGACAGAGCAAGACTCCGTCTCAAAAAAAAAAAAAAAAAAGATGTAGACTAACAAGGTATTCTTCTGCAATTCAATTTTTAAAGAACTTTGTAAGTGAAGAGTAAACAGTGCTATGCTGTGGGAGCTGGTTAAGGAAAACTTAAAGCATGGGTTTCTGCTTTTGAGTCTTTAAAGAAAGAGAACTCTTGGAGACATGTTGAATGTTGAGTGATGCAATTGAATTTGGAGAAAAGTGAGTCAGTGATACCAATTTATTCATTTGTTAGGAACTGATTTGTCTCCCTCAAAAAGATATGTTGAATTCCTCATCTCCAGTACTTGTGAATGTGACCTCATTTGAAAATAGGGTCTTTGCAGATGCAATTAAGATGTAAGTTAATACGAGGTCATAGTGCAATAGGTGGGACCTTAATGCTGTATGACTAGTGTCTTTATAAGAAGAGGAGGCTGGGCAGGGTGGCTCATCCCCACAATCCCAGTACTTTGGAAGGCCAGGGCAGGAGGATTGCTTGAGCTCACAAGTTTGAGACCAGACTGGGCAACATAGTGAGACCCTGTCTCTACAAAAAATACAAAAATTAGCCAGGCGTGGTGGCACGTGCCTGTAGTCCCAGCTACTCAGGAGGCTGAGGTGAGAAGATCACTTGAGCCCAGGAGGCAGAGGTTGCAGTGAGCTGACATGGCACCACTGCACTCCAGCCTGGGCAACCGAGAGAGACCCTGTCTCAAAAAAAGAAGAAAAAAAAAAGGAAAGAAAGAAAGAAAAAAACAGAAGAGAAGAAAAGTAGACACAGAGAACAACACACATAGGGAGAAAAAGACACAGACGCACAGTCACGATCTTGGCAGAGGTTGCAGTGATGTGGCCACAGCCCAAGGACTGACAGAAACCAGCAGAGCTGGGAGAGTCAAGAAAGTATTCTCTGATAGAGCTCCCAGAGACAGTACAGCCTGCCAGCACCTTGAGTTCTGACTTGTGGTCTCTTGAACTGTGAGAGTTAAATTCATCTTGTCTGAAGCCGCCAAGTTTGTGGAATATTGTTTCTGTAGCTCTAGAAACTAACACAGGTGGAATGGACAGGAGGAACATCACCATGTGGGAACAGAGAACAAGGGATGGCTTTAATAAGTAATCAGACGTTACGGTCTGGCTGGGCACGGTGGCTCACATCTGTAATCCCAGCTCTCTGGGAGGCTGAGACAGGCAGATCGTTTGAGGCCAGGAGTTTGAGGCCAACCTGGGCAACAGAGTGAGACCCCATCTCTACAAAAAATAAAAGATAAGCCAGGTGTGGTGGTGTACACCTGTAGTCGCAGCTACTCAGGAGGCTGTTGGGAGGATTGTTTAAGCCTGGAAGGTTGAGGCCATGGTGAACTGTGATTGCCCCACTGCACTCTAGTCTAGGTGACAGAGAAAGACTGTCTAAAAAAAAAAAGTGAGAATCGGATTCTGAGAAAACCAAAAAGGGCAAGGCTGCTGCTGAAGTCTCTCCCTACAAGGACCAGGTGGGTAATGCTAACTTTAATCAACTGATGAATACTCCAGGAAAAGAGCTTTTGGGAAACTAATGACTTCTTTGTTGGTCATACATTTGAGCTGTCTGCTGGGAAATGAGGAGGAGAAATCTTGACATGGAGAGAGAAAAATCAAAGAACCCTGAGAAGAAGCAGGCGAAATGTTGCCTAGCAGAATGCAAGCTACAAAACCAAGATAGAAGGCACGTTCATGAGAACAGGCGGCCAACACTTCCAAACGCATGCTCCCGTGCTGGAGAGAGCTACGTCTGATAAGCAGGCCAGGAGGGGCCCATTCAAAGTCACTATTCTGATAAGAAGCAGAGTCAAGAAGGGAATTGAGATTTCCTCACTCATCATCCACGTTTTGATGTCAACTGAAACCTAAATTGCCTGCCAGAGCAGAACGCTACAAGATTGTAAAATTTCTAACGAGAAGAGCTTTAGAAATTGCTGTGTCTCTTACAGTCCATCATTCCACCATATAAGGTCAAACACATCTGAGGATAGGTACTTCCTCTTATAATAAAACTTTTAGGCCCTCCTCATGCATTCTAAGGGGGTTTCCCTGAAGTCTGCACATTCCTTGACAGACAGAGAGAAGAAGGATGGCCATTTATTACCTGCAATTTCCCCAGTCCTAAGTTAGGTGCCCCATTAAACCATCTATCAATCCTGCTAGGTATGACCGTTTCCCCAGTTTTCCACATGAGGAAGCAGGTGATGGGATTTTTCAAGGTCATGCAAGTAGTGGCTCACCCATGCGGTCTTTGAAACCAAGCCTGAGCCCTTTCTGTTTTCACCGTGCTGCACGCCTGGCTGACATCTAGTGCTTTGGTGCGTTTTCTAGATGACTGTCAAGGTAACGTTGTTATAGGGGTATATTAGGGCTTTTTTTGACATCATTATGATAAACCTCCCTGTCCCTTTGGATGTTTTTAAGATGAGCAAAGAACATTATGTCCCTTCCTGCTTCATCTAGCAACGTAGCATAATGAGTATATTTCCTGCCTTTTTTTTTTTTTTTTTTTTTTTTTGACAACCACACAACTCCATCAGACCTCTGCTTGTGTTTCGGTGTTTGGCATTGTTCTCTCGGATATCTTAAGTTTGAAGAGTCCTAAGTTATTCTCCAGAGGAACCATGCTCTTTGTTTTCTCATGAGTGCCAGAAATAATATAAACCAGACACCATGAATAATGCATAAGCGCCGATTTCACATCAGGGTTATTTCTGGCACTGAGTGTCTGTCTGTAAATAGCATATTAAGAGCAGATACTGTTTTTTTTTTTTTAATTTTTTTTATGACGGTAGAATGATAAAAATAATGAACTGGCATTCAGTCTTGGAAATTCTCTCTGGGATGTATTGTTCCTCTATCTAATACTTTTTAAAACATAAACGTGAAGAAGTTTTGTGATTTGGCAGAGAGAATCCTGGCTCTATTTTTGTGTGTTTTGTTGTCTTTATTGAAATAGAAAGGGTGGATGTTTTGTACACAGTTCTGGAGGTGGCAGTCTGGCTGTGTAGCTGACTGAGAATAATAAGTTCCCTCAAAGACCATCATGGCTTCCTCAGCATCTTCTATTCTTGGATAATAACCACAGCTCCTAGAAACCGCCACCACTAACGACCTATTCTTTATGATAGCTTACTTCGCACCACAGTGAGAGGTATTTTTCTCTATTAGAAGTTTATGTGTTTAGCAGTAAAATTGGCAAGAAAACCACTGGCTTGCATACAAAGCCTACAGGTTGCTATTCTAATGACTTTCTGTTCAAATACACATTACAATTACAAGGAGAATGTGGAGACCCAGCACAGGCAAAGACAACAGCCAAGGAGCTGAAAGTCGGCCAATGTTCCACACGTTACACAACATAGCCTTCCCCACATGTTAGAATCTACTCCATTTCTGATGATTCTTCTGACTCTTCATAAAACTCTCATCACCCTGAGTCTGTTGTATTGCTGAGACATTTTATGCGTTTGAAGAGCTTTAATTTTGAGGTCTTCTGTGTTTGAGGTTTGAAGGAAATATTCCTTCCTGCCAGGTCAAAACAATTAAATCATAGTTTGTTGCACTGACAACTGGATTTCAGAGATGTGGTCTGACTCCAGCATGAGTCTCTTCTATTCAGAAACATTGAGTATGTGTTCAGTCTCTGGCACTAGGCTGAGCAGCGAGAGAACACATGTGAATGAGTTTGAGCTCTTTTCCTGGAAGAGTGTTTAGATTACGGCTGAGTGAAGAGCATGTAAGGGCTCTCAATAGAAAAATCAAGGGTAAGGCTAAATGAATAATGAATATTGGGTCCAAAGGGGTAGAAAGAGATCCGATATTTTGTCACAGAGGTTGTGTTGGGGAGACTTTGAAGAAAGAGATGACATTTCAGGTGGGACTTTAAGAATTTTTAAGTTTGGACCAGAAAAAAGGCAACTTTCTGATAATAATAAAAATTTTAAAAGCTAGAGCAAAGGATTGGGTTCTTTAGGAGCCTGGAAGCAAATTGGAGTGATGGAATATCCCAGCATGAATCTCAAGAAAAGCAAGAAAACTCAAGACCCCAAGATTGGTCAGGCAGCAGAACCTGTTGGCTTTTGTGTATATTACATGGCGCAACGTTTCGACTTTTTCCTCTGGGCAGTAAGGGGCAGGCCTGGGGAGGGGTGTGCTGGCAGCAGGCAGGATGATTAAAATGCAGAGGTGATATTTTTTTAGGGGGTGGCACTCTTTTTTTTTTTTTCAGACAGAGTCTCGCCCTGTCATCCAGGCTGGAGTGCAATGGCATGATCTCAGTTCACTGCAACCTCTGCCTCCCGGGTTCAAACCATTCTCCTGTTTCAGCCTCCCAAGTAACTGGGACTACAGGTGCCTGCCACCACACCCAGCTAATTTTTGGACTTTTAGTAGAAACGGGGTTTCACCATGGTGGCCAAGCTAGTCTCGAACTCCTGACCCCTTGGCCTCCCAAAGTGCTGGGATTACAGATGTGAGCCACTGTGCCCAGCAGGGGGTGGCACTCTTTAAGTATTGATGTCATCTTGATCAATTGCAATGGTCAATAAAAAGAGGGGATCTAAATGAGGAAAGCTATGAAACAAGAATCCATGGAATTTGGGGTCCAAATAAACACGAGTATGGAATGAAGACAGTCTCTGCTGAGGTTTTAGCTTGGATTCCAAAATGGGTTAAGAAAAGTATTACAAATAGAAAGCTCTGAAGGAACACACAGTTTTTGGGAAGAGGAGGGAGATGCCTCTTGCTTTAGAAATGTTAATCAGACCCAATCCCATTATTGGGTATATATCCAAAGGAATATAAATCCTTCTGCCATAAAGACAATGCATGCATATGTTCACTGCAGCAAGATTCACAATAGCAAAGATGTGGAATCAACCTAGATGCCCATCAACAGTGGACTGGATAAAGAAAATCTGGTATGTATACATATATACACTATACAGCTATAAACAAGAACGAGATCATCCTTTGCAGCAACATGGATGGAGCCGAAGGCCATCACCCTAAGCAAAGTAACACAGGAACAGAAAACCAAACACTGTATGCTCTCACTTATAAGTGGGAGCTAAATACTGAGTACACACGAGTTCAAAGAAGGGAACAATAGACACCAGGGCCTACTGGAGGGTGGAAGAAGGGAGACGGAGAGAATGGAAAAACTACCTATCAGGTACTATGCTTATTACCTGGGTGACAAAATTATCTGTACCCTAGACCCTGGTGATGTGCAATTGACCTACATAACAAACCTACACGTGGACCACTGAACCTAAAATAAAAGTTAAAAAAAATGTTGATTTGAGTTGCTTTTAATCCTTTGAGTAGAGTTCAAATTTTGGTCTGGAGCTCAAGAGAGAAATGGCAGATGGAAATAGAGAAAGTGAATGCTGAGCTAGCTAGAGCGTTAAGTTTCCCAGAGCGCTGGAATAAATTGCAATAAACTGAGGAGCTCAAAATCAAGGTGTCTTTAGGCTCATGCTCCCATGGAAGGCCCTAGGGGAGGCTGCTTCTCGCATCTTCCATTTTCTGGTGGCTGCAGGTGTTCCTCGGCATGTGGCTGCATCAGTCCAATCTCTGCCTCCATGTTCCCGTGTTCTTCTTCCTCTTGTCTCTGCGTCATGAAACCAGTCATTGGATTTAGGGCCCACGAGTTTATGTCAACATTTTAATTAATTGCATCTGCAAAGACCCTATTTCCAAATAAGGTCACATTCTGAGGTTCCCAGAGCACATGAAGTTTAGGAGGGCACTCTTCAACCCAGGATAGCTACAAAGAGGCAAAGCTGAAGTAATGAAGGCTGATAATGTTGACCAGAGACAAAAATAGTGTGAATGCAGGATTGAGTCACGAAAGATGCCCTGGAGAATATAATTGATGGGAAGACCAAGGGAAGTAAAGTTCAAAGAAGACAGAAGTCCTTTTCAAGTGCTAAGAGGAAACCAGGAGAGATTTCAAATGCATGGCAAGAGGATGGTTTTGAATCGATGAGGGGGAATTCTCAGAGGTTATTGTCTCAGGTAGGGGAACTAACGGGTGAACTATTCACAGTCCTACAGGGCTGGAAAATAACAGGACAGAAGCTCTGTGGGTCGGTGCTTTTAGAGTTGCCTGGGCAACCTCATCAATATCAGCTGAATCAGCATTTATAAATTCATCGATGTGTCTCTTTAAAACAAGATAGACAGGCGGACAAATGCAGGCAAGGGGTGAATGTTTGTATTTATTTATTTTTGTTATTATTATTTTTTTAGACAGGGTCTCGCTCTGTTGCCTAGGCTGGAGTACAATGGTGTGAAACGGTGTGATCATAGCTGACTGCAGCCATGACCTCCTGGGCTCAAGCAATCCTCCCATCTCAGCCTCCAAAGTAGCTGGGACTACAAGCACACACCATCACACCTAATTTTTAAAAAGTTTTGCAGAGACAGGGTCTTGCTATGGTATTCGGCTGGTCTTGAACTTCTGGGTTCAAGCAATCTTCCTGCCTCTGCCTTCCAAACTGCTGGGATTACAGGTGTGAGCAACCACACCCAGCCTTGAATGCATTCTTTAACTAAAGATGACTTGGTTGGTGCTAAGTGTGCAATTGAAGATGTTTTATAACTAGCAGAAACGATTGCAGAAGAGTTAACTTCTGTTCACTTATAAAAAGTCATTTGGCAGCACATTAAATGTAAGTTATGAGACTCTTTATAAAATAGCTGAAGTCAGCCTCCCTCACCACTTGCTTTAGAATTTATTGGAAAATTATATTTGCAGAAAAGAAAAGCAAAACAACAAGGATAATATCGTGCTTGACTTCACTTGTCAACGTGGGAAGACTGAAAAGAACAACCAGTCGACTTTCTTCTTTAATTGAGAAATAGGTTTATAGACCTATAAGGACATGCATACATCTTAGATTACTCAAGTTCTTGACAAGGCCAATTTTAGCAATTGAAATGATATTAAATGTAGCTTTCAGTGTCTTGTTTCTATATTGGATCCATGTGTTTTTGTAATAGGCAGCAATAGCAACGGCTACTATGTTTCTTAAGCGGTGACTACAGTTTCACAATATAAGGTTCAGAATCCAAGTTCGCAAGGTATTTTATAAAGGCATTAGCCCCATTGCCTATCTTTGTATTCAAATATAATTAATTTTACTTCATTATATGAAGCTATTTTTGGACTTTGCCATATGTTTCATTTGGTACTGAGGAGATCCGGTGTTGATGAAACAGGAAACACTTAAACATGCTTAAACACTTTAAATTGATATATTTAATGCAATTTTAATTTACCTCTTTGTTGGCCAGGCACAGTGGCTCACTCTTTTAATCCCAGCACTTTGGGAGGCTAAGGCGGGTGGATCACCTGAGGTCAGGAGTTCGAGACCAGCCTCGCCAACATGGTGAAACTCTATTTCTATCATAAATACAAAAATTATCTGGGCCTGATGGCACACGCCTGTAATCCCAGCTACTTGGGGGCTTGAGGTACAAGGATCACTTAAACCCAAGAGGTAGAGGTTGCAGTGAGCCAAGGTCCCACCACTGCACTCCAGCCTGGACAACAGAGGAGACTCTGTCTCAAAAAAAAAAAAGATAAAAAATTAATAAATAAATAAAAAGTACCTATTTGTTACAAGAAATCTGTGCAGAAAGTAAGGGTAGTGTAAAAAGTCTAAGATAAATGGCTATTTCAAAACAACTGAACATGAACCAAATTGCACAAAATACCATCTTTCACCATGAGCAGGACTGTGAACTGTGTTTAGTAAGCATTAACACACTCAGTTTATATTATACTGAGAAGGTATTATTAGGCCAGTGTTAAAGACAGTGGCACTTTAACTTAGAGTGTTTAAATAACTTTTCCAGGACAACATAGCTGGCAAAGGGACACACTAGGTTTTGAAACTTTCCCTTTCTCTGTCTGAACTCCATGTATTTAACCACTCAACTATGTCACATCCCTGGACATCCGGAATGTCTAATTAATTGTTAAACAAGCTGCATTAGGAGACTGAAGGCTAAAGAGAGATTCTGTAGAAGCAGAAGCCTGGGCCATGCTCAGAAGACAGCCACAATGAAACTAGATTAGAATATAAATATCTCTGTTGCTGGATTTCATTTGTATTGGGAAGTTCTCATAACCGGGCATAATTTTCCATGTGCTTACCCATGTCTTAAGTGATTTAGAGATTCAGAATGTTTTTCCTGACACTGGCAATTTTGCTGAAATTACATACATCTTCAAAAATTATCTCAGAAAATAGGGAAGGAACACTCAGAGACTTATTTTATGTCAACGTAATTTTCATAGCAACTCCTGACAAAGATATCACAAAGAAGAGTAAATTACAGAATGACAATTTCTTACCAAAATGACACAAAAATATTAAAGATAAAATCTCCACATACAGTAAGAATAATGCAAATTTCTTTCTTTTTCTTCTTCTTCTTCTTTTTTTTTTTTTTTTTTTTTTTAATATAGACAGGATCTCATTCCATTGCCCAGGCTGCAGTGCAGTGGTGTGATCAAAGCTCAAGGCAGCCTCCAACTCCTGGGCTCAAGAAGTTCTCCAGCCTCAGCCTCCTGAGTGGCTGGAACTACAGGTGTGTGCCACCATGCTCAGCTAATTTTTAAATTTTTTGTAGAGTCAGGGTCTCACTAGGTTGCCCAAGCTGGTGTTGAACTCCTGGGCTCAAGTGATCCTCCTGCCTCAGCCTCCCAAAGTGTTGGAATTATAGATGTGAGCCCATAATCCAACCTGGAATTTCTTTAATTTGATTAGTGACACCTAATTTAAAAACTTATATGAACATTGTGCTTTCTATTGAAATATGGAACACTGTCTTTTTGAGATTGGGAGCTCAGCATGGATATGCACTCTCACTTCATTTCTTCAAGATTGTGCTGGAAGTCTCAGCCACTGCAATGACCCAAGAAAGACAGGCACATTTCATAAAGATTAAAAAACAATGAGTGAAATTGTCTATATCCAAAGACAATATGGTTTTCAAATGCAGAAAATCCTAATGAACATGCAAAATCAATAATAAAACCATTACATGAACTTAGCAAGGTTGCAATTTACAGAGTCAATATAAATAAATCATTTTTTCTACCTACTAGCAGCTAGCAATTGTAAGTAAAACTTCAAAAAAAAAAAAAAAACTTTCACCTTAGCATACAAACAAACAAAATGTTTAGAATATTTTTAAAAAATCATCCAAGATCTCTCTACTGAAATCCACATAGCATGGCTCTAAGAAAATAAGAAGGCTGAGATAAATTGTAATATATACCATGTGCATGGATAGATTAGAAGACCTAAGGCTGTTAAATACAAAACCTTCTCAAATTGATTGATATATTTAATGCAATTTTACTCGTTATACTGGCAGGCTTTTGAAGCAAAAATGGACAAGTGTAATCTAAGCATTATCTGGAAATGTAAGGACCAAGAAGAGGCACGTGATGTT
Organism: Theropithecus gelada; assembly: GCF_003255815.1. Taxonomy (NCBI): domain Eukaryota; kingdom Metazoa; phylum Chordata; class Mammalia; order Primates; family Cercopithecidae; genus Theropithecus; species Theropithecus gelada. The sequence goes on from NC_037689.1 coordinate 26,162,912, forward strand.
GAAAAAGAACTGCATATGTAAGAGGCTGCGTAATTCCAGAATTTACTGTCAACGTCAGGAATTAAGAGGGCCTGTTATTATCGTATATGAAGGCAAATTACCAATGGATAAAAATAAAGAGGGCATAAATTGATCCTCATTTATATAGTATACTGATTTTTGGCAAGAATGCCAAAGAAATTTTATGGGAAAAGAATGTCTAATAAATAGTGATAAAATAACTGAATATCCATATAAAACATGGAGTTTCAAAACTTACAACTACTTTTTAAGAAACCTATAAAAATTAGTAATCCCTGAGTATTGTATTTTAGAGAAATTAATTTCAAATTACATATGTGTTTATTATTCATATATATACATATATATGGCATATGCATATAATTATATATGCAAATGTATAACCATATATCTCAATATCTTTCCTGGAAAATTCCTTTGAATTAGATTTATAAGGTCTACAGAAATGACATGTAAGCCTTCATAGCCAGTTGTTTATAAGAAATTATTGTAAGTAAAATATGAGTTATGGTTTCACATTTGTATACAATATACACAATGGCTAAAAGAACATAGATGCTATTAGATTTAGTAGATCATTTCAGTGACAAGAGGCCAAATCCAATTTGTTTTTGCACTTTTCAGGTATATTTCTTCCTATAACTAATAAATTGTTTTAGATCATCTCTGAAATTGTTGCTTTTGCACATGAGACATCCTATTATTCCATTACTCTGTTTTTCCCCATTTTTTTGGTTTCAAAATTAGAATAATGCTTTCTAAAAATAGCAAGTTTTGTGAGATCGATCATTTTATCTTCCTGATGCTTCTCTCTTCCTCTCATTTTTCATTCTTGACCCTACCTAGGCATTCATAGACTAAGACTCGTTTTCAAAGTAAACAAAGTTCAATGTTTTTCATTGTAGTCCAAAACGGAATGACGTTTAATGTGAAATGCAATGATGACTTTGAAGAACTATCTTGTAATCCCTTCCTCTCAACATTATGATTATTGATTTACAACTCAGTGATGAAATCCCATGAGACCCAATGAATAAAAATAGTATTTGAAGCATAGAACAGTACCAGCTTTGAAAGCCTATATCATACATACTAGAATGATCTACTCTCGTAAGTCAGCATACTAACATCATCATACAAAAATTGAAAGTTTTATTGCTTTCAATTTTTTTTTTTTAATTTTAAAGACAGTTCTTACTATGCTGTGTAAGCTGGTCTTGAACTCCTGGGCTCAAGTAATCCTCCAGCCTCAGTCTCCCTCCTGTATAGCTAGGAATACATATGCGTGCTACCAAGCCTGGCAGAAAAGAAAAGAAAAATTTTCTAAGTTTCAAAAATACTTTGAGTTTTTAATGGTCTCCTGTCATACAAGTTTTCACAGCTCAAGGGACTGCTTTGAATTACAGCATCTGTCTCAGTGTGGAGTTACTTGTTCAATCCAATAAAAACGAAGAGAATTTTAATCTCTGTGGCTGCTGTGTATCTTATTAATAGCACTGAGTTGTGATAACTTTTAAGTAGCCTATAAAATGATTTTTAAAGAATAATTTTTGAATAGCAGAGCAAAGAATAAATCAACGGTTTTACAGAGAGAAATGGTAATAGGAACGAATACAAAATTATCCCTGCCATTTTAAAATTAAGCTTTTTCTTCAAGATCCAGCAGGGGAAAAATAAAGGCTAGAAAGTAATGAGCTGTATATGAACTTGACAAGAACAATTTTAACTTGTACTCATTTGTCACCTGCCATTAAAGTTTAGCTGATATTTTGCCCTTAATCATTCATCTAAAACCTACCCCCGTCTGGAGGTTTTCATCCCAGGCTCCATTTTTGGGATGTCTGTTTTAAACTTCTTTTCAGGATAAAAGTTCATAAAAGCAAGCATGGCAATTCACTCAGAGTTAAATGGACAATTCTGTTTAAAACACAATCAAAATGAAAGTTAAAAATTGTTAAAACCATTTAAAATGTAATTATTGCAACATGTTTGCTTTTGATTTCTAATCACCATCTTGTAAATTATGATCAGCGATTGGACCAGATAGTCTGCATTATATTGTAATTGAACTCCAGGACCTTACGTATTTATTCAGCCTAAAGGTAGCTCATTCAGTGAGACTTGATTTACAGTCAGGGTATACATTATTACTTAGAGAGGACAGACCATTTTTAACAACCTAAAAGGCATACCTCATCAGACAGATATAAAGAAAGAATGATAATGGCTCATTTAAACTATTAACGTATCAATAGGGCCAGGCTCGGTGGCTCACACCTGTAATCCCAGCACTTTGGGAGGCTGAGGCGGATGGATTACATGAGGCGAGGAGACCAGCCTGGCAAACGTGGTGCAACCCTGTCTCTACTAAAAATACCAAAATTAACTGGGCGTGGTGGCAGACACCTGTAATCCCAGCTATTCGGGAGGCTGAGGCAGGAGAATCGCTTGAATCCCGGAGGCAGAGGTTGCAGTGAGCTGAGATCGTGCCATTGCACTCCAGCCTGGTCAACAACAGCGAAACTCTGTCTCAAAAAAAATAAAAAAGATATCAATTAACTACAAGAGTCATATTTTAAATAAAATATCGTCACATTTTAAAAATGTCTATTCAGATACAGAATGAGAAATTTCTAATAAAAATTTTAATTTCTAATAAAATTAATTTCTAGAATTAATTTGGAATAAAATTTTAATGATTTATTAAACAATCTTGATGTCCTGATGCTTGAATAATAGGATAAGAAGTGACTCGACTCCAGAGGGAGAAGTTATATGACACAAAGAAAAGGTAAAACGGAAACTTGTTATTGTGTTTTTGTTTTTAACATGTGGAGATTTGGAAATGAATTAATAACTAGAAATGAGTACATAATGTGCATGAATTTAAGGCGGGGCCAAGTTCTCTCTGAACCCATCATGAGTGTTCTTAGTTGTAATACCTAATTAATTATATCGAATTATGTCTGTAACTATTGGCGTTTAAAGGGGTCACTTGTGCATCTCACAGAATTATGAGTTTAATCACTGATCTATCATCACTTTGTGTAAAGCAAATTAAGCATTATCTAATTAAAATATTTAAGCAGAAAAAGAGAATTCATACAACTACTTTAACATATGTATAATGGAATGGGTGTTTGTGTGTGCAAGTGTGTGTGTGTGTTTGAGGTTCTATCTATATTTCTGGGAATTTATTTGCTATGTGTTTGGTACCAATGAGACTAATGATTTAGTGAATTAATTCAAGCAATCTCGCTTAATATGGATGCAAATAAAAGCTATGTCACATTCATCACTGATTAATATCTGTCTCTAAGCTATAGATGCACAATATTTGAACATGATAAAAGGGTATTCCTAGAAAATGTAAAATGATCATCTAAGAAACAATTTATTTTTAAATTATAGTCAATGATTTGGATAAAAGAAATATATAGAAATATCAAGTCATGATTATAATTGATATAATCAATTATATAATTATGATTGTATATTTGATATGATCAATATATATCAATATCGATATACAGTCATGATTATAATTGTTTAAACCTGTAATGAAAAACAAAAAACATTGCTCTCATTCTTGAGAGTAATGTTATTATGTATATAGGAACACATTTGTCAGCAAATATATATATATAACTTAGAAGAAAAAGAGAAATGCAGAAGTACTTGTTGGTGGAAACAGATTGAAAAAGTCGACTTGGATAGGTACTATGACCCATTTCTGTTCTTCGAGTCAAATACTTGAGTTTATGTTGAATAGTGGTGGTTTCCGGCCTCATAGTCCTTCCCAATACTTTCACCTCCTCCATTGCTCACCATCAGGCTGCAAAAGTTCAGAACTAGTGCTACATATAAAGTTACCCCATGAATAAGCAATTTCACTCAAAGAAAAATGAAAGTGTCCACTCAAAAGATTTACACACATGTTCAAAGCAGCATTGTTCATGAGAGCCAAAAAGTAGAAACAGCCCAAGTGTCTATTGATAGATGAATGCCTATACAAAAGGGAGTCTATCCACGCAAGGGAATATTATTCAGCTATACATGGGTACAAAGCACCAATACATGCTACCCCATGGACGAACCTTGACAACACTATATGAAGCAAAAGAAGAAACTCACAAAAGGCCATATATTACATGATTCTGTTTATACAAAATGTCCAGGAAAGGCCAATCCACAGACAGTGAGTAGATTACTGATTACCAGAGACCGGGGAAAAGTAAGTGGGAATTGACTGCTAATGGTTATTGGGGCTCTCTCTGGGATAATGAAAAGTCTTCTGAAACTAGAGACAGGTGTTGGTTGCACAACATTGTGTATATAGTAAAAGCTACTAAATTGTGCAATTTGAAATAGTGACATTTATGGTTTGTGAGTTAAATTTCACTTTAAAAATGCATGATGATAGAAGAATAGATTAAGGTTTATTTAGTCGATGTGTTCTAAGTCCATGCAAGTTCAGGGAAGTAGGAAAAATTATGAATTTATATTGACTTCAGCAACTTAAGAAGGTAAATGGCTAAAAAAATATGAATATGAACTTTGAGAAAAAAATGAAAATTATTGAAAGATGGTATGGCAGCAGCAGAAGAAACAAAGGACAGGCAGGGAAAAAACAAATAATAATACAATAAAGCAAATAATACAAAAAAGAAATAGTGGTACAATACATATGTCATATGTTTAGTTCAAATATGTCAGTAATTATGCTAGATGTTAGTCATCTAATATTTCAATATCTATTTGAAATATTTTCAGACTAGATTAAAAAGTAAAATATGATTATATGCTACCTACTAGAGAAGCATATTAAGCACAAAGGTAACAGAATATTTTAAACAGAAGAATAGAAAAATATGTTGAATATCATGTAAACATTAACCAAGCCAGATTGGAATAATTATCCTAATGTTATCCTATGTAGACTAGAAAGCAGAATTGCCAAAAAATAAGGTTTCATAAAGAAATCCATTACAGACATAATGATTTTAATTCTTATGTATGTAAATGACAAAGCTCCAAAAATAAGATTAACAGAAACAAAAGAAAAGAGAGAGATATCCAAAATCAGAGTGAATGATACTGAACGCAGAAACTGATATAAATTTAGCAAAAAAAAAAAAAAGTAAGGATAAAGACAACTTTAACAATATGATTAACAAAATTGGTCAGTATGCACTCATTTTAACAATGCTTGAAACGTCTGCCCGATTTGATAATATGCTGGAACATAATTCAAGGTTAGGCAATTTTCAAAGTACAGAATTCACAGTGAATGGTCCCTGGTCTCAGTAAAATTAATTTAGAAATCAACTAGACAAAACAAAATATCCAATTATTTGAAAATTAATCAATACATTTCCAGATAATTTACTGGTCAAAGAAGAAATTACATTGCAATTTAGAAAAAATACAGAGCTATATAATAATAAAAAAGAAAATGTGTCCAAGCAGGTGTTATGAGGCTCTAATTGAATTTAGTGAAAATGTATGGATGTTAATACATATGTCAGAAAAAAAGAAAAGTTGAAAAACAAGTATGAATTATCTAAATCACGAATGTAGAAGAAAGTCCAGCAAATAGAATGCAAACAAAGCAAAAGGGAGAAAATATATTGTACTTCTGAGGAGACATTAAACAAATAATAAGCAGTACAAATAATAGTGTGAATTAACAGTGCAATAAGTTATTTCTTTGCAAAGAGTAATATAACATAAACTTCCCATAAGACTATCCCAGAAACAAATAGAGGTGGCCCCATTAGTAAACTAAGAAACCAAAGGTAACATCATTTTACACTAAACTATATTAAAAGAATCCGTGTACAAATACATGCTTATTTAATAAAAATCTAGATGACATGGACAAATTCATTTATAATATAACAAAAAGTAACAATTAAAGAGTAGAACCTCAAGGCCGTGCACAGTGGCTCACGCCTGTAATCCCAGCACTTTGGGAGGCCAGAGCAGGTGGATCACCCGGGATCAGGAGTTTGAGACCAGCCTGGCCAACATGGTGAAACCCCGTCTCTACTAAAAATACGAAAACGTAGCCAGGTGCAGTGGCGCGTGCCTGTAATCCCAGCTACTCAGGAGGCTGAGGGAGGAGAATCGCTTGATCCTGGGAGGCAGAGGTTGCAGTGATCCGAGATGGTGCCATTGCACTCCAGCCTGGGCAAGAAGAGCGAAACTCCGTCTCAAACAAACAAACAAACAAAAACAACAACAAAAAGCAAAGAGTAGAAACTCAATAACCCCTATTAACTTTTAAAAATTATTCACTAGTTTAGATATTTTACAAAAAAATCTCCAAACACAATGGACACAATAGTGAATTCATCTAAAAACTTTCTGCAGAAACAGCATAAACAAACTCTTGTAGAGAATGAAAAAAGAAAGAAAACCTTCCCAATCATTTTATGAGAACAGCATTAACCTAATAACAAATATGGAAATTGAATTAAATACAATTTCTACCATATCCAGACAGGCAAATATAGATAAAATATTAGCAAACTAAATCTATGGTACATAAGATAAATAATGCATCTTGTTTAACTGAGGTTTATTGCAGAAATACAGGGTTGATTTAACATTTGAAAATCCTCAATATAATTCCCCACACAACAGAATAAACAACTATATGATCATCTTAGTGGTTTAAGATAAAGCACTTGATAAGACCCATTACTGATTTCTAATAAAACTCTTCACAATGCTATGAATATGAGAACACCTCTTTCAGCTGACAAACTATATTTCCAATACCTGTAAGCCTAAAATTATTTTTAATAATTTATTAGTGAAAGCTGTTCCATGAATATCTGAAATGAGACAAGGATACTGGCTATTAAATTTTATTCTTTCCATTTATCCTGCCCTGAAGATTCTTTTTGGGGACTTTAAAAAGTTTTATTTTGTTTTTAATTAACAAATAATAGTTGGACATATTAATGGGGTACAGTGTCATGTTTTCACACCTATAGACACTATGTAATGATCAAATCAGGGTAATTAGCATATCCATCACCTCCAATACTTGTCATTCCAAATTTCCTTTTCTAGATTTTTTTTTAATTTTTTTTATTTTTTGAGACACAGTCTTGCTTTGTCACCCAGACTGGAGTGCAGTGGTGTGATGTCAGCTCACTGCAACTTCCACTTCCCAGGTTCAAGCGATTCTCCTGCCTCAGCCTCCTGAGTAGCTGGGACTATAGGTCTGCACCACCACGCCCACCTAATTTTTTTATTTTTTAGTAGAGACAGGGTTTCACCATGCTGGCCAGACTGGTCTCGAACTCCTAACCTCAGGTGATGCACCCATTTCAGCCTCCCCAAATGCTAGGATTACCCGCCCAGCCCTTTTCTAGATATATTGAAGTACAGTATGCATTATTGTGGAATATAGTCACCCTGGTGTGCAGAAGAGCACCAGGACTTATTTTTCCTGTCTAATTGTAACTTTGTACCCAATGACAAATCTCTCTCCTTCCCATCTCTCTTGCCTAGTCTCTGGTAACTACTGTTCTATTCTCTGCTTCTATGAATTCAACTATTTTAGTTTTCCCATATAAGTGAGGCCATGCAGTATTTGCCCTTCTGTGCTTGGTTTAGTTCACTTAACATAATATCTTGTAGGTTCATCCATGTTGGTGCCAAGGACCACAATCCATTCTTTATTGCAGCTGAATAGTATTCCATGTGTACATACACCACATTTTCTTTATCCATTCACTCACTGATGGACACATAGGTTGATTCTGTATCTTCGCGTAATAAACATGAGAGTGCAGGTATTCCTTTGACATAATTATTTCTTATTATTTTGATAAATGGCCAGTAGTAGGATTGCTGAATCAAATTGTAGCTCTATTCTTAGTTTCTTGAGGAACTGCCATATTGTTGTCCATAGTGGCTGTACTAATTGACATTCCCATAAATAGTGTGTGAGAGTTTTTCTTTCTTACAGAATCTTTCTTTGATAATTTGATGGTTTTAAAGCAGAGGTGAACTTTTTGGGCTGAATATGATCTGTGTAATATATGCATATTTCTTTCTTCCTTTCTCTCTCTCTTTTTGCGTACACTTTATCCAAAAGGCAAAAACCATCATCAGCTCAAGGAGCAAACAAAAATGGACTATGGGCTTGATTTGATGCCTGTACTGTAATTTTTTTTTGACAACTGTTTAAAAGGTGTGTGTTTCCTGTAGGTCATCACATTTGTCTGATTATTTAGTGTATTTAATGCCTAGGATCTGCAAGGATAGCCTGTGTTTCCCTTCTGATATTGCTAATTGATGGCGTGTATATCTTTATCATGATCAATGAAGCCATGATTATACCAAATTTTTTCAGAATAAACTTCGATTTCAAATATTTTCTCTGTCCATTTATTTAATTGATTTCATCTTATTTTCATAACTTGCTTTACTGTACAAGCACATTGGACTGATATTTTAGAGACTTTTTTTTGGTACTGTATTAGTGGGTTTAAGCCAAAATTGGGCAAACTATAGGCCTCAGGCCAGCTCCCTGCCTGTTTCTGCAAAAAAAAAAAAAAAAGTTTTATTAGAAAAAACCCACACCCTGAGACGGTATTGACATGCAATTTCAGTGACTGCTTCCGTGCCTCCACGACACATGATCCAGCTGAATAGTTGTAATACAGAACTTCTGATATGCAGATACACATGTCGTATATATGTGTGTGTGTATATATATATGGCATCAGAATGAATATATAATATAAATATTTCTGAATTAATAAATAAAAGAATACTTATTCAGAATTAGTATATTTATATATGTTTCAAAATGAAATCTACTATTCATAGAAGCCATCATTGCCCACATAGAAAATTCAAAGAATCTATAGATATACCATTTTAAATAATTTAGAAAAGTTTCCAGACACAAAGCAATATAAAAACATCAATTTTTATATGGCAGAAAAGCAAGTCAATATAAATTCAATAATGAAAAACTTTGTTGCAATATCAAACATATCATATATTTGAAAACAATCTTAATGAGATGTGCTAGTCATTTATACTCTACACTGCAAAATATTATTTTGATGAATTAAAAATCAAAATCAGAAAAACGTACCATGTTCATGAATAAGGATGTCATTTCTTATCAAATTTATAGATTTACCATGATCACTATAAAAATCTCAGTAGTTTGTTACTGATATATACAATCTAATATGTACCAACAAAGTGACTGCAAAACTTTTATGGAAATATAAAGGAAAATGCATAGCTACGATATCTTGAAACTGAAGAACAATACTCAAAGATATGCAGTACCAGACATAGCTCTGTAATATGGAATATGGTCTTTACAATAAATGGTGCTAGTCCAATTGGACGTCTGTATGAGGAAATACGTATCTTTACTGACAGTTAACATCATTTACACAAATTCTTTCTAGACATATTGCACACCTAAATGCAAAATATGAAATAATAATGATTTTAGGAGAAAAACCAAAATATCTTTATGACACTAACTAAGTAAAAATATTTAAATAGGATAAAATCTTTCTATCTATAGAAGGAAACATTGGAATAAAACAAAATTAAACTCTTCCATCTAACAAAAGATACCATGAAGGAACTAAAAGTAGAATCCACTGAATGAAAAATATAAGTATAGTAAATATATCCAACAAAAGATACATATCTATCATATTTATCTATCATCTATTTATCATGTTTATCTATCATCTCTATCATCTATCTATATAATTTATCAATTACATCTATCTGTCATCTATCTATCTAATTGGTTTATTCATCTATTCAACTATCATTTATATATGTCCATCTCATCTATTTGTCTGTCTGCCTTCCTGTCTATTCATCCATCCATCTAACTACTGATCCATCACCCTCTATTAAACACTTCATGAAAAAACAGACATTTTAATTTTACTGAGGACATTTAAATGAACAACAAAACTGTAATCAAGTTCTCAACATTACTCATTATTAAGAAAATGGAATTAAAAGCAAAATATAATACCACTGTACTCTTACCAAAGACTAAAAATAGAATGTCAGGAAATATCTAGTGTTGATGAGAATGTAGATCCACTTTTTTACATAGCTGGAGGAAGTGTTATACGGCGCAGGCACTGTGTAAAACTTTTGTTATGCGTTAGGATCCAGAAATTCCACCCGTAAGTATGTACTCACCACAAATGCATACATACATTTACCAGAACATACGCATAAGAATCTGCTTAGCAGCACTTGTTCAAAATAGCCATGTAACAGAAAGAAACCAGACACGGGAAACAACAGAAACTCCCATCAATATCAGAATGGAAAACAGTTGTTAATTCATATATTAGAAGATTTTACATTATGCCCAACTGCATAAAAAATGAATGAGTCTCATGCACATAATGAAAGAATCCACTTACAAAAAAAGTATATTCTGCATGGTTTCAATTTTCAAGATTTAGAAACAGGCAAAATGATACTCTAGTGTTACAACTATACCTGGTCTTAAAGCTATACTCCATTGTTGAAACTATAGTGTCTACGCTAGGGAGTGAGGCTAGCCAAAAAAATAAAATTAAATAAATAAATAAATAAATAAATAGCCAGACACAGTGACTGACACCTGTAAACCCAGCAATTTGGGAAGCTGAGGCAGGAGGATCTCTTGAGCTCAGGAATTTGAGAGCAGCCTAGGCAATATGGAGAAACCACGTCTTTGGAACAAATACAAAAATTAGTCGGGCTTAATGACTCTTACCTTGTGGTCCCAGCTACTTGGGGCACTGAGGTGGGAAGAACACTTGAGCCCAGGAGGTCAAGGCTGCAGTGAGCCGTGATTTCACCATTGCACTTCCTCCTCAGTGACAAAGTGAGACCCTGTCTCAAAAACAAACAAACAAAAAAAAAAAAAAAAAAAAAAGACACCCAGAAGAGCTCTGCATGCAGAATTATTTACAAGATTTCCTGAAACCCACTTTAAAGAACATTTAAAAAGAAATGCAGTGATGTATTTATAAGGGTAATTCATATGAGAGAACCGTGCCCCTTGCTTCAGGGTAGTTAAGAGTAGTGATACCAACCCTAACTTTTAACTCTTGACCTACCATAAGAAGGCAAATGTGCTGATGATATGATGAAATGACTGCTTAAACTAAAGGGCATGATTTCACAGCTGAAAAAAAAATTATATAGAGGAAGAGTGCCTTGTTTCTGTGAGTACAATTCTGCAATGAAGTCGGCACAAAAGATATGAATGTTACTCAATGTTTTCTTCTTTCTGAAACACATCCTTTAGGAATTCTGTATCACTGTGTCTTCAAATTCCCATGGAACAGCATCTCATCATTCATGAATACTTAATGATGACGCACCACAATTTGCAGCACATTTATTCTGACACATCCCTCCTTCCCAACAGCACAGGAGATGCAGATATTAGAGTTGTTGGATAGGGCAGGGCAGTAACATTACGGTTAAAGGGAGAGAACTGGGGTCATCGTGGGTCCTGATTCTACGAGGAGCAGAGTCCCCTATGCATGATGGACCAACTGCACCTCTGTGTCCACTGGGGACCTGACAGACCCTGGAAAAAGACTCAGATGAAGAGTGTACCCTGGCTTCACTCTGACGTTAACAGCTGCTCACCTTGAGTGCTCCCGATGGAGTCCTGTGAAGGAGGTAATTTTGGAAGCTGCATTAACTGGATGAGGCCACCAGATGACCGTTTGGGGCACCGTCGGTCGAAGTCATCTCCCATAAAATACCTTAATGGCCTGAAAAAGTTAATGCATCTCTCAAATTGCCTCCGTTACCAGGACAGAACCGTGCATTGAAAGAATTGGTTCCCTTGCATCTTCCACACAAGCAACAGAAATATCATCATCACCTGCTATTTATGGGCCAGCAGAAGTGCAGTGCCCAAAGCTAATTAAATGGGCTCAGGTCTGGTTCAGTGACTATGACATGGGAATTTTAAAGCCATGCATAGAAAGAAGCTCCTCAACCTCCTCTATTGGAAAATGAAAATACATCTCTGGCCTCTGCAGCCAGCTTCTTTCTCAAGCTTGTTTTCTCATTTCCCTAATGAAAACGAGGCTTTCATCTATTGCTGTCCTGAAGACACGGTAGAAGTTTAATAAATAGTAGCAACTATTCTGCAAGTATTTTTGAATACTTACTGATATGGTTTGGCTCTGTGTCCCCATCCAAATCGCAAGTTGACTTGTAATTCCCAGTATTGGGGAAGGGACATGGTGGGAAGTGATTGGATCATGGGGGAGGATTTTCCCCCATGCTGTTCTCACGATAATCAGTGAACTCTCACGAGACCTGATGGTTTATTTTAAAGTGTGTGGCACATCCCTCTTCACTATCTCCTTCTCTCCTGCTCTGACATGGTAAGACATGCCTGCTTCCCCTTTGCCTTCCACCATAGTTGTAAGTTTCCTAAGGCTTCCCAGTCATGCCTCCTGTACGCCTGTGGAACTGTGAGTCAATTAAACCTCTTTTCTTCATAAATTACCCAGTCTCAGGTAGTTCTTTATGGCACTGAGAAAATGGACTGATACACTGACGGTCACAGACTCTGTTGTCTAATCATTTTAGAAGAAATAACTGATGTAGCATCCATCATAGTAGCTCAGATTTGGGGGTGATTTGCTCCCCTCCATGGGACATTTGGCAATTCCAGAGACATCTTTGGTTGTCAGAATGGAGGCGTGGGATGTTACTGGGATCTACTGGGTAAAAGCAAGGGATGCTGCTAAACCTCCTAGAGTACAAAAGAATATTCAGTGTGAAATGTTAATGCAGCCACTGTTGAAAATCTCTAGAGTTTACAACTCTTAGTTGTTTTTGAGTCTGTTGAAGGAAAGCAGGGAGGGATAGAAGTAGTCTTGAAGGTGCTGGAAAGTGTTCTGAAACTCAGTCTTTGAATCGGAGCTAACCAAATACAACATTCCCCTACAGCGTTATTTGTACAAGAAACCTGGCAGTTAAGTGGACCAAGGGAAATGGTTGTGATTTTTTGTAATCCCAAGAGTTTGTGCAAAGGACAGGCAAACTGAGAATTTCAACCATTTCCATGAAACCATCCTTAACCTTGCTCATGGAAGGTGGAACAGTAGAAAATATTTGTTTATAATGATTGTGTGTGTGTGAAAAAATGCAACTGATTAATGCTAACGTAACTGGGAAAACCGATGCAGTCATGTGCAAACTTTTAGTGAATGCTTGCTTTGGTAAATTTGTAATAAAATTTGAAGCAGCTGTGCAATGCATCAAAACATTCCTTGCTCTTTATACACTTTGGACTTTATCTTAACAAGTCTGATTTTATATATCTCTATATACAAATATGTAATTCTATATGAGCAGTAGATAGCAAATATATAGATATATTTGCAATATGTTCTACCAGTAGATAGCAAATATACAAATGTATTTGCTATTATGTAGCAAATATATGAATACATATATATATATAGAGAGAGAGCAAGGTAGGCACACAGCCATACAAATATATATATTTGCTATATATAGCACACACATAAATACATATATTTGCTATCTACTGGTTTTTTTATATATCTATATATACACACACACACCCACCCACCCCAATACATACTATTATATATAGATAGATAGATTTGCTATCTACTGGTATTATATATATACTTGGCAAAAATAATGTTTATACAGTGTTCTAAAGAAGCCCTCATTAAACAGTCACCCAAACATGGATTTCTAGGCTACACACTTCCATATTCTAAGGCTTCTAACATTTGATTATTTCCTACTCAATGATTAAAAGACTTTTTGACCAAAATGTACAAATTATCAAAAAGTCAGCAGAACAATGCTAAATAGTGATAGAGGAGGTCTCTCTGTTAGCATAATGACCTCCAATTCCATCCATGCTGTTGCAAATGACAGGATCTCATTTTTTTTCGCACTGAATACTACACCATTATACATATGCACCACATTTTCTTTAGCCATTTATCTGTTGATGGACACTTAAGTTGCTTCCAACTTTTGGCTACTGTGAACAGTGCTGACAAGTTAGAAATGCAGCCACATTTGTCTAAATAGTCTTTAAAAATATTTATTTTCATATTTTATAGTTATTGTAGACTTAATAATAATATTATTATTTATAAATCCACTGCATACATTGTTAATTTCAGCAAATTTATGATACGTGTTTGTGAGGACTTATTTTACATGCAACTTGACTATTTGGTGAAACACCAGTCTAGATGATCTTGTGAAGGTACTTTTTAGATGAGATTAAGATTTAAATCGGTAGACATTGAGTAAAGCAGGTTGCTCTGCAGAATGTGTGTGGGTCTCATCTAATCAGTTGAAAGTCTTGATAGAAAAGACTGATCCCCTCTTCCCTGGGTCTCAATCCTGCAAGTCTACCCTGCACACCTTGAACTTGCCAGCCCTCCACAATCAAGAGAGCCAATTACAAAAGCCAGAATTGACAAATGGGATCTAATTAAACTAAAGAGCTTCTGCACAGCAAAGGAGCTACCATCAGAATCAACAGGCAACCTACAGAATGGGAGAAAATTTTTGTAATCTACTCATCTGACAAAGGGCTAATATCCAGAACCTACAAAGAACTCAAACAAATTTACAAGAAAAAAACAACCCCATCAAAAAGTGGGCAAAGGATATGAACAGACACTTCTCAAAAGAAGACATTTATGCAGCCAACAGACACATGAAAATATGCTCATCATCACTCGCAATCAGAGAAATGCAAATCAAAACCACAATGAGATACCATCTCACACCAGTTAGAATGGCAATCATTACAAAGTCAGGAAACAACAGGTGCTGGAGAGGATGTGGAGAAATAGGAACACTTTTACACTGTTGGTGGGACTGTAAACTAGTTCAACCATTGTGGAAGACAGTGTGGTGATTTCTCAAGGATCTAGAACTAGAAATACCATTTGACCCAGCCATCCCATTACTGGGGATACACCCAAAGGATTATAAATCATGCTGCTATAAAGACACATGCACACATATGTTTATTGTGGCACTATTCACAATAGCAAAGACATGGAACCAACCCAAATGTCCATCAGTGACAGACTGGATTAAGAAAATGTGGCACATATACACCATGGAATACTATGCAGCCATAAAAAAGGATGAGTTTGTGTCCTTTGTAGGGACATGGATAGAGCTGGAAACCATCATTCTCAGCAAACTATCACAAGAACAGAAAACCAAACACTGCATGTTCTCACTCATAGGTGGGAATTGAACAATGAGATCACTTGGACACAGGAAGGGAAACATCACACACAGGGACCTGTTGTGGGGTTAGGGGAGGGGGAGGGATAGCATTAGGAGATATATCTAAAGTAAATGACAAGTTAATGGGTGCAGCACACCAACATGGCACATGTATACATATGTAACAAACCTGCACGTTGTGTACATGTACTCTAGAACATAAAGTATAATTAAAAAAAGAGAACCAATTACTTAAATAAATCTTCCTTTCTTTCCTTCCTTTCTTTCTTTTTCTTTCTTTCTCTCTCTCTCTCTTTTCTTTCTTTTCTTTCTTTCTTTCTTTCTTTCTCTTTCTTTCTTTCTTTCTTTCTTTTTTCTCTCTCTCTCCTTCCTTCCTTCCTTCCTTCTTTCCTTCCTTCCTTCCTTCCTTCCTTCCTTCCTTCCTTCCTTCCTTC